>NW_027503416.1:0-25529 GCF_021521415.1 Bidens hawaiensis
GGGTTATAACATTTCATTAAATTAAAAATTAATCTCACCTAATATTTGATATGAAAATCTTATAAAATAGGAATATATACTAAAAATTAATATCCATTTAAAAAAAAAAGATATTATTTATAATTAAGTAACAATTTGTAATAAAAAAAAAACTAAACGGGATATGACTCACTAAATCCAGATAGCTTTTAGAACGGATTATAACTATATCTCATTTATTTGTGAAATTCTTTCATCATTAAATCCTAAGTATATAAATAAAATTAAAATCCAAAAAAATATATAAATATTATAAACAAATAATGTAAAACTATCCCGTAATACAATAGATAAAAGTTAGTTTGATATATTTCATGAATTCTTCTAATAACTACAAGATTTTTTTATTTTTTTTTTAAACAAAGTTTACACATTTATATGGGACTATTTTGGTAAGAACTCATTTTAATATTAACTCACTAGGCTATTGACCCGTGTCGTACACGGGTGGAAATATATAAATCGTGTAACAATCACACGTAATTTTAAACGACAAAATAGTTTATGATATATATTTGTTGTGACAGAAATATGATATATAGTTGTTAATAATACAAGTATCAAAATAAATGATTATTAAACATAGTTTTCAACCAAAATAGCATTCAATTTACAATGCTTAGAAACATAAGAAAAACTTCAAAATAAAAATTCATAAACTACTAAACACTTCCTTATAAACCACATTTGTAGTTTTATTTGTAATTTTACATTCCTTGTCTAATATAAGCATTTTAACATCGTCTCTACTTTTCACTCGTGACAAAGCTACATATAGTTGACCATGTGTAAACACCGGTTCTCGCAGGTATATGCCAACTCTTGCTAGTGACTGCCCATAATTTTTGTTAATGGTCATTGCAAAACAAACTGCAACTGGAAATTTTCTTCGTTTCAATTTAATTGGAAGTTTCTTATCTGAAGGGATTAAATCACTACGAGTTATATAAGTACGATGATTAATATTAGTACCTGAAATAACCTTTACTTCGATAAAACGTATGTCCAAGTTAATTACTTGTAACCTAGTACCATTGCACAAACCGTTCTTCTAATTAATATTTCGTAATAACATTATTGGGACACCTACTTTTAGAATCAATCTATGGTTAGACATTCCTGACATTTTTAAACCATTTAGGAAATCTGGTGAGTGTAATATTGGATCAAAACCAGGCCCAACACTATCAGACTGATCTATACTATCAGAACTGAGGTATTCAACTTCTTTTCCGAAAAAACAAACAATAAAAATCTTCCATTAATGTCTTGGACAACCTCATTTAAAGATGCAAGTATGACCCATTCTTGAAAGTATCTAATATCATTAAAATTCTCCACTAATGATGTATATACAAAATCCATCAAATCAGAAATCGGATCAGATGAGTCACTAATCAAAAGATCATCTGGTATATGTATAATGCCTTGGCTGTCATTTTGACCTCCAAGTTTTCCTTCACCAAGTTCTAACATCGATTCTGCAAATCTTCTGGTAGCTTCCATATCTGATGATTGACACCGACAACTAACCTCATCTTTTTAGTTAACCTAAGCACCTTCCATTTGGACCAAATGTGGGACGAACTAAGTGAAGCATTAACAATGTCACTCAGTGATCCATTTTCAACCACTGGTAGTATTTGTCCAAAATCACTCCAAAAACAATACCCCCCCCCCCCACAAAAAAAGATCTTCACAACTGTTACGGTTACCACCTTTTAAAACATATTTTAAAGTCTCATTCAAGGCTTCAAAAGCATGTTTATGTGCCATAGGAGCCTCTTCCCATATAATCAGATATGTTTTCTTCATTAAGTTGCAAATATATGGATTTCTTGTTATTGAACATGTAGAATCTAATAACAAAACAAAATACATATAAAGATATGAAATTCTATTAACGTGTAAAATTGAAATATTAACACGTTGGAAATGATACTGAGTGGTTGTCTTGCCGTTGACACTGCACGTTTCAAAATACACATTGTTATGTAGCGTTTAAAGGGTATACAAAAAATATTAAATTGACTAACCGTTTGAATTACTTCTCTTATTAGAAGAGGATGATTCAATAATATTTCGCTTCTTGGATTTTGAAAACATCTGTAATATAATATAATAAGGTTATCATATGAAAAATATGAACAACTTAAAAATGTAGACAACAAAAACATATATAACGTGGCATATGATTGTATTGATATAACGGAGGATTTTACTCCACAAAAAACCAACATACCTTTGTATACTCCGAACAAAGAATATTGTTTAACTTAAAACGGCATGAAGAATATTGAATAAGTTCTTGGGTAATTGGTTAGACTAAATTTCTGAAAAAGAAAGTGATTATCATTAATACATAAATTCTGCGTCTTTAACAAATTAGTTACCAAAAACGTGCTTCAAATATTTGACTAACAAATTAATTATAAAAAGATAAGCCTTTAATTTAGGGTAATAAATTGTTTAACGGTTTTTGAATTTGAAATTCTATGATTCATAATAATAAATAAAGATATTTAGGAGAATGTAATTATGACTTTCTATTATAAAATCATCTCAAAATAAACATTATAAGATCTTAACAAAACAAATCATCTATCAAAACTAAGTTCTGTAATAAAGATGTTGAAAACATAATTTATAACGTAAGTATTGAACGTGCGAAAATATACGGTATAAGATAACGAAAAGGTTTTTATGTGGGTGAAGCGTACGAATTATAATGCAGTAATATACATTAAATTATGTCAAACTATATATATATATATATATATATATATATATATTGCGATTTATGGTAACGCCCTATATATTTAAAACAACCAATATTGTGTATTCAATATTATTAATGTGTCGTGAATTTATATGAAATAAAAATGTGTTGACAAAAAATATAAACATCTTGGTAGTTTAAATATTAAGAATATACAAATGGTTTATTGGTAGACATTTGATAACCGAAATCATACATTGATTTAATAAATCTATGTTTTCTAAACGTTGTTTGAATTTTATAAAAACGGAATTACATTTGTTAATACAAATAGCACAATCTTTTCATAAACGGAAAAAATTATTATGAGAGTTAGAAATATAATTGAAAGAAAAATAATTAAGCCAAAATATAAGTCTTCAATTTAAATGATTGGAAGACGAATGTTAAAATGTTGAACCCGCCAAAAATCTATGTATAATAATAGAAACATCAAATTCGGGTAATTTTGAGGTCTACTTGTTTCGTTTAATAAAGTTTGTTAATTGAAATTAAAATTTTATTGGAAAGGTATATATATATATATATCCTACTATATATTAAAACAATTGAGTTTGCTGCCATATGCCCCTTTCCTATTGGACGATTTCCTATCCTTCCAAAATTATCCTTCACTTCTCTATTTTTCTTATATTTTAAATAAATCAAAAAGAAATTATATTCCTAATACTTAAAATAGTTAATGTATTCATTTAATTCAATATTCAATATCAATATATTACCGATTTTTAGCTTTCAATCCTTTCCACCTCATTATTCCCTTTTCTTCATATTCAACCTAACCTAATCAACAAAATCGACCATCGGCTATTACTTCATAGTTCAATCGGACAATGATAAGAAAACTCAAGTCTTCATCTCAATCGGACAATCATACCACTACATCTGACAAATTCAATTTACACCGTCTTTCATCTAAATTAGGGCGATTGTGGTTAACCGGAATACGCTATTATATGAAATAATCATTGATCTGATTACATCCCTCAAACGATTTCAGTAGATCCATGTTTATTGTTAATCATATCTTTCGAGACGGTTTCCCTGTCGTCAATCGATGTTTTTTCCGGTAAGTATATTATATTGGTTAATATAGTATGTTTAATTAAACTAGCTTAGTATTTTGTATTATTCTTTATGGTATGTATAATTAATTTACCTAGGTTAGTATTTTATATTGGTAATCTTAATTGTTAATGTTAGTTGATATTTATAATCTAACATCAACTATGTTTCCTTTGGTTAATACTTACTAGTTATTACTTAATTCATACTTCATTATATGTGTCATTGCAGATTTCAATTTCAATTACATTATATTTCATTGTTAAATTTTAAATTTAATGTTATATGGTTTCCAATTTTAAGTTTTGGTCTTTCTTAATTTTTTAATTTTTTAATGTGTAATTGACTCCAAATTACAATGATATTATTTTGATTTGTATTGATTCATATCATTAATAATACCTAACAACTTTTCAAATTCGAAATTTGAATTCGTAGTCAACTTAATTTTTAATTTTGTAAACATGAATTAAGTCAGCTATGACTTATTAGTTTTTATGATTTGATTCTAAATAAATCCCTATTTACATTCTTCAAATTTTAGAAAGTTGTTAATCGGTTATAATTAGAATATAGATAATTGATACGAGTAATTTTTATACAGTTAGTCGCGCACAGCTAAAGAAGGGAATAACTATTAACGGCGAACGTAACCGACTTCAGGTGAGTTTCTAGCCCCGTTCCTTGTTATGTTTTTCGGGGCTGTGTGCATACTCGATGTGATTAGTTAATACACTTATCCTAAGTGATAAGTGTATGCCATATATGTATTATGTGAAATGTATGAATGGTTTCGTGTCGATACATGAACGATCTTCGGAATTGCATGTATTGCCAGGAAATGGTTGATGTTATATGTATGTGGTAAGATATAGAATGAATGATGTATGTATGAAACTTACGATTATGTATATAGAAAAGTATGTTAAAAATGTATGGAAGAAAGGGTACCGGACCCTAATAATATCCTAGGATGAAGGGTACCGGACCCTAATAATATCCGAGGATGAAGGGTACCGGATCCTAATAATATCCGAGGATGAAGGGCACCGGACCCTAATAATATCCGAGGATGGAGGGTACCGGACCCTAATAATATCCGAGGTATGTAGGGCGAATGCTCTTTATAACGTAAGTTTAGATATGTATGTGCATGAAAGATTGATGGACATATTAAGTATGTAATGCGTACCTACGGGCACGTGTATGTGTATGTAAAGTAAGTTATGTGATTAACTAGAACTCACTCAGCGTAGCTGACTTTTAGTATGCACGCAGGCAAATAGGTTGAAGCAGCTCGCATGACTGAAGACACATGGCATAGAATCGAAGATACTGGCATCTCAAGAAAATGTTATGATGTTTTCAAAGACTATGTTTTATGTTTAAATAAATTTGAATGTTGTTAAGACAAGATTTGACAGTTTTGTAATATGTTATGTGATCCAAGATTTGGAATCCACAAATCTAACGGGCCAAGCAGTTACGTAGAAGCTTCGGTTATATTCACTTAAATTTATAAATTATATATGAATGATAATTTATTTTTCTATTTAATATCCGAATCCATCATGTAATCTTAAACTCTTTTGAGTTTGATAGATTATCACATTGCCATTTTGCAAGTCATTCTAGAAGTAATAGCCGCACTCAAAGTCGGTGTACCAATGATGTTACTAATGAATATTAACCATAAAAACGGTATGTGTAAATGAACTAGACTTCAAGTCATTAATTTGGGTAGGCGTGCTATTGAAGTAAAAGTAATTTCATGTACTAATATTGGTTATCATACTTATATTGCTCGTAGTGGTCTAACTCCTTCATATAAGAAACTTCCGTTTAAGTTCATGAGTAGACAGTTTTCCATTTCTGTTGGTTTTTCAATGACCATTAATAAAAGTCAAGGCCATTCTTTAACCAGAGTGGGAGTATATTTGAGATACCTGTTTTTTACACATAATCAACTATATCGGCTTTATGAAGAGTCAAGAGTAGGGAAGGTGTTAAAACTTAAATGTAACATCCTAAATATTCTAATAATAAATAAAGAAAGTTGCTTTAAATTGTCGTGCGTTTAATAATATTAACTAACGTCTAATATGGAAAAGATCATGGACTTGGATTTAATTAAGATGGGTTAAGGATAATGGGCCTTAGGTCCATGGGCCTTGGGGAATATAAATATCCTCCTAAACCACCATAAAACCCTAAACCTCATTTCATTCTATCTTAATCTCTACACACTCAAAAACACACACATACACTTACACCTATATACGGCCGAGAGCGAGAGTGAGATCCAAGGCTAAGTAAACGAGATTCTTGATAGATCCTTCATTTCGCAAGATAAACACAAGATCTATGGTCCGTGACTAAGCCAAACAAACACGAAAAGGTACGTTTTGATCTTAAAGTTTACGTTTTTATAAACGTTTAGCATTGAAACTTAGAACGAGAGTAGATCGAGTATAAAAGAAACATAAAGTTGTAAACTTGATGATAAATACGAGTGTAATGAACCCGAAAATGGAAACGGCTCGGTTAATGAACCCTTAACACTAGTATTGAACGTTTTTGAACTTAAAGGTCCAAATTTTACGTGTTTTCGGGTCAAACCATATCCAAAAACGACCATAGGATTGATCGCGAGTTGGTTAAATATCGTATCCAAGAGTTTCACGTTAAAACGATGATGATTTTAGGGATTAAGGATGAACAGCGGGGCTGCTGCACAACTTCGCCTGCAAAGCCATAACTTCGCCTGCAAAGCTTAACTTCGCCTGCAAGCTTAACTTCGCTTGCAAGCAAGTTCGCCTAACTAATTAACTTCGCCTGAGTTAAGTTCGGTCAATGCTTAACTTCACTTGCAAACTGCATACACCTCTTTTCTCGGATATTGGTATGGTTCGGTTCCCTAGTTCCCAAATATTAGTAGGGTTCGATTCCCTCTTCGTTACCATACAACCATACATCATACCTCGAGTTTTAGTAGGGCTCGGTACCCTTTTCGTAACCATACAACCATACATTATCATTTCTTTCTTCTATTATCTCCATCATGTTCATACACATAAACATACCTAACATACTTACCTTATACATAGCGTTACAACTTGACAGTACGTGCAATATCCGAAGATCGTTCACGTACCATCAAGCCATCATTCATACATTTCACATTATCCACATAAGGCATACACTTATCTCTTAGGATAAGTGTATTAACTATCACATTGAGTATGCACACAGCCCCGAAAACATAACAAGGAATGGGGCTAGAAACTCACCTGAACACGGTTACGTTCACCGTTAATCGTAATCCCTTTCTTCAGTTGTGCACGACTGACTGTATAAAAAGTATACGTATCAATTAACCATCACTTCTCATAATGTATTTCTATCTTTATATGACCCACAACGAACGGGGGTCCGGGGGCAGCGCCCCTGGCAGCGGGGTCTAGGGGCGGCAGCCCCTAGCAGGGTCCAAGGGGCAGAGCCCCTGGCTGGGGTCGAGCTGCCAGGTCAGCTTGGAAAAATTTTATTTCCATTAACTGTCTTAACACATTTTTCATTAGATTTTTAATTTATTTTCTAAACGAACTTGACTTTAGGCGAAGTTAACCCTCGGGCGAACTTAGCTCTAGGCGAAGTTAACCTTAGGCGAACTTAGCTTTACAGCGAAGTTGCCATCAGGCGAACTTAGCTTCAGGCGAAGTTACCAGTTAGGCGAACTTAACTTTACAGCGAAGTTGCCATCAGGCGAACTTAGCTTGCAGGCGAAGTTCATCAGGCGAACTTAGCTTGCAGGCGAAGTTCATCGCGTTGAAGGCGAAGTTGCCCAGATGCAGGCGAAGTTGCCCAGACAACCGCTGTTCGGTTTCTTTTCAGCATTTTGAGCGATTTTAACACCCTTGCTATGGTTCTATATCACCCACTACGCTTCCCGACCATTTTTGGTCGCTTATACACTAAAAAGCTTGGATCTTTAAACCTCAAAGATCAAGAATCATACCTTTTTGAGCTTGTTTGGATCTCGTTTAACTTGCTAGCACACTAATCGCCCTCTCTCAGACCTCCCGATTCTTCCCTTGGCTCGGCCGGCGAAGTTGTGGCGTGTGTGTGTGGGTGTGTGGGTGTTTGGATAATGATAGAAATGAAGATATTTTGGGGTGTTAGGGTATTTATATCCCTGAAATCCCATGGACCTAAGGCCCATTCTCATTTAACCCATCTCTATTAATCCAAGTCCATAACCCACATCCATTACCCGACACTAGCCCGACCCATACCAACTCCTATTCTTTTATTTATTTCCTGATAACCCGAGTAAACTTTCCCTCTATTATTAGGTAATATAATTGATATTATTTTGGAAATTTCGGGATGTTACAGGTTTCCAATCTTAAGGTTTATATAATGTGAATGAGTTGACTTAGTAAGTTTTTAAATTCTAATAATAATAGAATAACTAATATTATAATTACAAAAATATAAAAGTCAATATCATTGATTTAAAATTTAAATACATTAATAAGTTACAAAAATACAAAAGTCAGTATCATTGATTTAAATTTTTTTATGAATATGTGGAAATTATAAATATGGAAGTGAATTACATGGATGCATATGTGGATAATCTAGGAGAATGACATGTGGACAACACAAAGGCTTATACCGTATTTAAAATCATGTGTAAGAATCCATATATTTATAAACGGTTTAAAGTAATTTAACTCAAATCATGATTTCTTTCTTAGTTAAGAAACCGAAAAAGAATGAGCCAAAATTTATAAGGGAGTCAAAATATAATACAAATTCAAGCATTAATTCCTACGGAACGTAGAATTCAATGTAAATTAATAAATCGCTGACCAATGATCATAAGTATGAAGTTATTGATTTCCATTTTAAAATAACTACCATTTTAATTTATTTCTGAATTATATTATTAAAAATCACATTTTCTAATTATTAGCTTATTTAACCATTTATTAGGATATTGAAAGAATAATAATTTAAACCGTTATTGATGATTAACATGTTATTACTACGTCATAAGCACATGTTTAAATAGTCTATATAAAAATTTAGTTTACAAAATTTGAAAAAGCGTTGTACTATCTAAATACACGTATAAAAACATAAAATTTTAGGGTTTTCCAAAAATAGAAACGGGTAAGGTTTCGGGTTCAAAAATTGACGAATGTTACCATTTATAAAATCATACAATAAGAACATGAATTATCAATTATCAATTATCAATTTTAGCAATTATCTCATATAACTAACAAACAGGTCATAAAATATTCGGATGAGTCATGAGTTATAAGACATATTAAAAGGGTGTATTCAATAGGATGTCTTTTTTAATTTAATATACAATTATTTTAATAGTAAGAAATTTTAAGATTACAAGTTACTTATAGAAAATCCAATAATATAATTAATAGAAATTAATACAAATGGGTTGTTTACTATTTTATTTTATTTTAGAATTATTTTATTGCTAAGAAAAATAGAGAAGTGATTGATATAAATGGAAAGATTAGAAATAGACCAATAGAAAGAAGACATGTGGACACAAACTCTATTTTTTTAATATATATACAAATTTTAGAGTATGTTTGGCAGGAAGCTTTTAATAGCTTTTAGGGGTTTCTAGTTTTAAATTTTTTAAAAAAAAGTTCATACTCAATTAAAAGCCTTATTTGGTTTATTGAGCTTGAGGCTTTTAGGTCAGGAGAAAAATCACTATTAGCGTTTAGAAAGAGCTACAAGATTTTAGTATTTTAATTTACTTAAATAACATTTCAAAATAAATACATTTACTATTTTTGTTTTTAGTTATGCTCATTTTAGTAATTTTATACATTTTATAAAAACTCCAGCTACTCTACCAAATATTTAAATATATCTAAAAAACTACAGCTACCAACTTCAAGCCATTAGCTTTTAGCTACAACTAACAGTTAGTCTTAAAAACTTATACCTACCGCATTTTTTTTCTGCCTCAGTTACATATGTTGCGACATATTATGGTTTTTGAATTTTGCAACATGTTCTTCTTATAATATCAACTATACAAAATTATAAAAAGAAATATTACAAAGAGAGAACTAGAGAAGAGAAGGGGAAAAGAAGCAAGAAGGAAAACATTAATAAATGGAGGTTAGCATTTTATATCGTCACATTAAAACTGAATAGTTTTATGTCCTTTTCATAGTAAAGTGACTCCGGCAGATTCCATCATCCGACTTGACTAAAGTCGCTAAACACTTTGTCCTTGTTCCGATTAAACAAGTAACTAGGTAACAAAACTCAAGTTGCATTGAGGTAGCGAAGTTGGTATCAGTTAGATTATTTACGGTAAAAACATATAAGTTAGATTATTTACGGTAAAACAGTAAACCAAAAAAATAAATTAATAAACACCTAAAATAGTTTTAGAAGTTGCATAACCTATGACACAAAAATATATTTCAAACGACGTATATTGAGTTGGTAGTTGACACAAATTTGTTTAGTATTATGTCACGGAGCTATCCCTTTGACTCCGTGTGACGCCTGAAGGCCAGCCAATCGGTTCGCCATATGGAGTTTGTGATTAACCATCATTGGCGTGTCGGCCGGTTTGCAGTCGATTATTCCTGTCTCTGCTAAAAGGTCAAGAATATATTTTTTTTGGCATATAAAAATACCCTTTTTAGATCTTAGTACTCCAAGAAAGTACTTAAGCCTTCCTAGGTCCTTCATTTCAAACTCTTTAAACAGGTTTACTTTCAAATTCTTCATTTCTTCATCATCATTTCTTGTAATGATCATGTCATCAACATATATAATTAAACAAGTTACAAGGTTACCTCTGTTTTTAAGGAAGAGCGTATGATCAGAATTGCTTTGTCGAAACCCATATTTCTTCATTGCTACGGTGAATCTGCCAAACCAAGCCCTAGGGGATTGTTTCAGCCCATAGATAGTTCTTTTTAAGCGACAGACTTCCTTAGCTTTGAAATTTTCTGTGAATCCGGGTGGGGCTTCCATATATACTTCTTCCTGTAGCTCTCCATGTAGAAAGACATTCTTAACATCAAATTGATGAAGAGGCCATCCTTCATTTGCAGCGATCGAAAAAAGGACTCTGATTGTGTTGATCTTTGCTACCGGAGAGAATGTCTCAGAGTAGTCAATCCCGTATGTTTGGGTATAGCCTTTAGCTACTAATCTTGATTTATATCTTTCAATCGATCCATCTGGTTTATGTTTGATTGTGAAGACCCATCGACATCCAACAGGTTTCTTTCTTGGCGGACGATCACACTTCTCCCATGTGCCATTTTTAATTAGTGCCTTCATCTCTGTTTCCATTGCGTCCTTCCAGTTCTTTGATTCTAAGGTTTGTTCCACCGAGGTTGGGATTTTTTCAGCATACAGGGAAGCATTAAAGGATTTAGCTTCTTCGGATAAGTTCGCTTATGCTATGTTTTCTATTGGGTATTTGGATGATCGGGACTGTTTCACATGGGAGTATCGTTTAGGTGGGACTCCTCTGTTGGCTCTTGGTGGTAGAACATATCGTTCGGTCGTTTCTTCTTGTGTTCCGTTTTGAATTTGTCCCTCCTGCACTGTTTGTTCTACTGCTATCTCATGATTATCAATGTTCTGATTTTCATGAGATTCTGTATTTATATTTTGTATACCCTCATGTGTTTGAGAACTACTAACCTTGGGCGCCAGGTTGAGAGGATTTTGGTTGCATGGAACACTGATTGTTGGGCCATCAGATTGTTGTGAACTTCGTGACTCATCTTGGGTACTGTGATTGACTTCTTCAGATGATGAAAGCCATTTTGGAACCCATTTTAACCAACTAAGTGTGTCATAATCTGTCTCCCCCTGACCACTGTGTTGGGAGGTATAGAAAAATTCGGTTTCAAGGAAGTCACAATTCATAGTAGTGTACATGTGACGTCTTTTTGGGCTATAGCAACGATATCCTTTTTGATTTACACCATAGCCTAAAAATACACATTTTTCAGCACATGGGTCGAGTTTGGTTCGATGAGTTTTAGGTATGTGGACAAAAACAGAGCACCCAAATATTTTTGGTTGTAATGTAAGAGCCGGTGGGAGTTTAGTGAATTTTGAAAGTGTTTGGAGGGGTGTTTTTAGATCAAGAGCTTTGGTTAGTAGTCGATTTATAAGGTATGTGGCAGTAGCAAGGGTTTCAGGCCAGAATTATCTAGGAACTTGAGAGTCAATTAGAAGAGCTCGAGTAATTTCTAAAAGTATGCGGTTTTTCCGTTCGACAGTACCGTTTTGCTCAGACGTGTATGGACAAGACGATTGATGAATTATTCCTTTTGTTTGACAAAATTGTTTCATTGAATCATTTATGAACTCCCCCCCATTATCGGATCTAAGAGTTTGGATGTTGGTTTTAAATTGTGTTTGTATCATGGCATAAAACATTGTAAATTTATCAAAAACTTCATATTTGTGTTTTAGAAAGTACATCCATGTCATACGAGTGCAATCATCAACAAAAAGCACGAAAAAGCGAAAATTTTATCCACCAATAACTTCTGCTGGTCCCCATACATCCGAATGGATAAGGGAAAAAGGTGAATCGACTTTTGTGTTATTTGGTTTAAATGTATGTCTATGACTTTTAGCCAAAATACATGTTTCACAATTTAATGTTTCATTAAAAGAAAATAAATTTGGAAATAAGAGATGTAGATAACCAATAGAAGGGTGCCTCAATCTTCTATGCCATAAACAAGCTTCTCTATGTTTAGTTCCATGAGCCAACATCACAGTACCGTGTTGAGTCACTTCTTTCACATAGTACAACCCTTGGCGTTCAATGCCACGCCCAATGATCGCTCCCGTCCTAATGTCCTGTAAGATACAAAAGTGGGGTGCATTAACACGGTACAATTTAATTCTTTTGTCACGTGACTAATAGACAATAATTTATGTGATAGAGAAGGAACATAAAGACAATTTGAAAGTTTTAATGTCGGAGAAATTTCAATAGTTCCTCCTCCTTTTACTGGAACTATTCCCCCATTAGCGGTTTTGATGTGGTTAATTTTGGGTTTTGTACTTATGGCTATGTCAGATACGTCGAAAGTCATCGTATCAGTAGCACCACAATCAAAAATCCATAATTTATCCAAATTTTCACAAGTTTTAGCCATGTTAGCTTGTGCTTCTAAGTTTTCATCTTCCAAAACTCCATTTTGGTTAGATTCAAAATTAAAACCTTGTGAGGTTTTAATTTTTTGTTTTTTAAAACTTTGGTCAGTATCAAAAATATTATAATTTTTTGGAATATTATTTAATGTTTCAAAGGAATTGTAACATTCAACTTTGTTTTTATTAAGTACGGAAACATAAAGGGCTTGTTTGAGGTTTTCAAAAACATTATTTATAAATTTAGGCTTATTTAGACTAACAACAGAATCTTGAGGGTCATTGTTATTGCCTTTTAAAAAAGGAGTTTTGGGGTTATGAGTTATTTGGTCGAGATTATCATTGTTCTTTACTTCAAGATTTCCATTGATTGGTTCTAAATCAAAAGGTTGAAACAAGTTAGGGTTTAATACAGAGGGGTTTGAGAATAGTTTCTCAACCCCGTTACCTCGATCGCTATTTTCCCCTCCATCTCCGGCTGATGCGACGCCACCAAATCCACCGCTCCTTGCTCCGGTATCGTGATGGTTGCCGCCTTCGGCTTCGTGTGACCCGTTGGCAGCCAAGCCTGCCGCCACACCGTTTTGAGAGGATTCGATGGTTCCTAATATGCCCTGATGTGCCATCTCCTTTCTAACAACTGCATAGGCGCCCTCAGCCGAGGGTAGTGGGTCCCACCGAAGGATCTCTCTTTTAACAGCATCATATTGTCGATCAAGGGCGTTGAGGAATTGAAAGAGCTTTTGTTCTGACCGGATTTTGTTGTATGTTGTTATATCGTTTGAACATGTCATTAGGTTCGGGTCTCGTCTTTCAATTTCTCCCCATACCCCTTGCATAATGATCCAGAAATCTTCAAGAGGCGAGCCGTTCTGTTTGATTCCATTTGCTTTGACATGTAAGTCAAAGGTTTGTAGTTTGTCCTTCCCGCTACTATAAGTAACCACCAACGCATCCCACAATGCTTTAGCCGTGGGAAATTCGGTTAGGTTACTTGCAAGAGCGGGTTCAATGTTTTGTATCAACCACGAGAACACAACTAAGTCGTCTTGTTCCCATTGCTCATACTTTTCGTCGCTTGGTTCCGGTGGTGCCGGGTTTCCGGATAAGTGATTCAGAAGATTTTTTGATTTACCCCCAATGGCCACTCGAATCACTCGAGCCCATAGGGCGTAATTATGACTATTAAGCTTGAGACTAATTTTCAAGCTATCCGAAAGTCTTTGTTTTTGGGTTTGATTTTGGTTGTTGAGGCTGTGTTTGAGGAAATTGGATATTTGTAAAGCAAGATCATCACTGTTGTTATCTTCCGTCATGGAATGTGGATTTGAAAGGTTTGAACAAATGGGTTTGTGGGTTTGGAAGGTTAATCAGATTACTGAGTCGATGATGAGTAGAAAAAAAACAGGTTGATCGATCCTAAGATCATGTGCCCTGCTTTGATACCATGTTGACAAAGAGATATCAAATTGGTTTTTACTCTGTAAGTATTTGATTAAATCACAATACAAAAAAATGAATACAATATAAAGGAACAATCAAACCTATACAAGGAAATGCTATCAATTAAGAATAAAAGGAAATCCCTTTGATCATGCTCCAACGGTCTTTGATTTGTTTGTTGTCAAGAATCTTCCAATATGGGAAATGATATTAAGTTTGATTATGTAATATATTTATTTTAAATTATTTTCTAACACCCATAAGTATGATTGTAAAAGTCGCTAGGCTCTGCTAACTCGGTTAACTGAGAAGTTGCTAGTACGCATAAAGTACTCAAGGATTACTCGTCAAGTACTCGGCGGCCTTGATTAAATTTTACAACACTACCGGTAAATATAGAATAACCATTCAAAGTAAAACATTCTTATTTTGATAATCATTCTCTTTCATTCTTTGAGCTAAACAAGGGTAAATGGTAATTAAGTTGAAAGGTAAACGGAGCCATGCATGCATTTGGTGGACTGTACATGACGGCAGTTGTGAGGTGGCCCTAATTTTGTACAGTACGTCATCAACTTGACGCCACTAGGTGGGACCACGTTTTGTAACGGCAGAATTGGTCCACCGTTAACTGGCACACGGCTTTAGAGTAGCCGGCAGTAACAATTTCTCTGACAAATTTATTTTTCTGCCATTCATTGATCACCGGATAAAACAAAACAATTCATATTCAACAGTGTGACACTGACAAACTAATTTACTCCCCTTGATGTTTTATAGTTAATAATTAATTGAGCACTTATTTTGTGTGATAGCACAAGATACAATTGGTTTGTTAATTATTGGACTTATATTTCACGACATTTGAAAAGACTAAAGTGTGATAGAACGTTTGCCTTTGGATTTAAAATAGTTATGACTAAATTATAATACATTGAATCTATTGTTTTTTGTTTTTTGTTTTTTAAGAGGATTATGATAGTTTGATAGGGAGATTTGAGTATAATCGATGTAGGACTTAAGATAAATGTCTTTTAAGATTAATATATAGTTTATTTTTAAAATTTTGAAACAGTATATCTAACCTTCTTTCATAAGGAAATAAAGAAAAAAAATTAAATCTTACGAAAATTTATATGATGCAACAGATTATGATAGTCTTATGAAAATTTAAAGCTCATAATTATTGCTAAATCTTATAAATTTATAATTGGAGGATTCACAAGTTTATCTACAATCAAAATAACAAAATTTGAGGATCGATATAAGTATTGGCTCCTAAACTTACCAAAAAGTAAAAGGAAGGTTGTTTTATGTTGAACACCTTTTTTGGTCACTTCATTTTATCTGTATAATGCACATGTAAATAGTGTTGTAAAAATCCCGACTAGGTATCGATGAATCCCCGATTAATCGATAGTCTCCACTTTACTGATTAATTTTAGGCTAGTCGGCTAATTAATCGGTCAACGGTCAAATCCGGCTAAAATAGGTGGTGTCCGGCGAGCATCTAACAAAAATCAGCGGTTTTTGACGATATTCCAACAAAAATCAGGGTTTCCGGTGAGATTCCGACTAAAATCAATGGTTTCTTGTGAGATTCCATTTAAAACTGACATTTTCGAACGAGATTTCAGCCAATTTCTGGTCAAAATATATTTGTGTATGTATAAAACTGAAATTTACATATAAAATGTGCGTGCAAATATATATTAAAGTCCGATCCGATAAGTCCTGATTTTAATCTCAATTAGTCATGATTCATCACTAGTCCCTACACAACTGCTCGACTACCGACTAGCGATAGATTGTTTTATGTAGAACACCTTTTTTGGTCACTTCATTTTCTGTATAATGCACATGTGAATCAAACTTATTTTTTCTTCAATCAAATATGTATCAAGGTTCAAGATATAGTGAACTAAAAGAAAAGTATTCATTTCACGAAAGTATTAAAAGGACAGGAGTTATGTTATTATTGAGCGCAACTATTTTGATGAAGCAATTATGGATAAAGTAGTGTAGTTCTAAGATCACTCTTACCCATTAATGAAGATGGGGTACGTCTAAAGAAAGTTATGTCGTGAGTTGAAGTCTAATCATTACTTATTTTTAAAAGAAAAAGACGTTATTATTGATTGATGTTTAAATAACATTGAAAAGTTTCCTATTAAAATCATATTAAGTTATACATGAACTAGTGACAACTATGTAACAACAATCATAACAGAATATGTCAACTATGACAAAAATCTTTTTAAAGAATAAACAATCTAAGTATTACTAATAGTTTATATTAATGTAGCAACATATAAATCCACCTATTACAAAAACAATTAATATAAAACCAAGTTAAATTAAAAAAACTGCAAGAGCCAAATGTAAACTTAAAGAAGTTGTTTTGAGGGGTACGATCATTTCAATCACAAAGATATGCTGAGAACTTAAGAGTTGCAGAGAGACGATCAGATTACATATGAGTCTTGTCAGTATGTGTGGCTCGTGGGACAATGAAAACAAATTAGGGCTATAAGCCCACACTTAATTAAGGTCTTCAAGCCTGAAAAAACATTATATATAGATATGATTTAGCAGGTAAAGTAAACTTAAAGTAATGTATTGGTGTGATGGTAGACTTGGTTGTTATTAAATTATAGGTTAATTATGAGTTCAAAACTTGTAATAAAAAATTTCCTTAACAATTATCATGAAAATGCTACAAAATCTTGTTTCAATTTAGGCCTTCACATTCGTTAAGCCGCCATAGGTCTTGTATAATACATTCAAAGAAGTATTTAAAATGATTGATTCTGAAATAAACATCACTCATTGTTTTATAGGTTATATATATAAAAGGAACTTTTATCGTTAACGTTTTCCTCTCTCACTACATGAAGTGGCGAAGTTTGGACTGAGGCATCGGGGGACCTAGCTCAAAATATATAAAAAATTTCATAAACGAGGAAAGGAAGGGGAGGGGAGGGGGGCTCAAATGTGGTTTGTTCAATTATGCAACTTTAGTATATTTTTTTGTATTTATTACAACTGGATACTTGAATTAGCTTTTGATATACAAACAAACCAAAAAAAAAGAACAACCATTAAATGTTACATATTACAATTTATACACTATACGATATGTACAAATGCTAGCTTATGTGATTCTTATATGTCTTTACTTAAATTGGGTTATACATATCGAACACAAGGGTTGAATTATAATAAGAAGATTAGTTTTCTTAAGAAGGATAGGAAATAATCTTGTCCATTCATTTTAAAATTGAATGGTTGAGATTAGATTAAGAAGATCATAAAGTGTAAAACAAGGGTAATTGCATTATAGGGATAACACATTTGTTGACTTTCTCTCTCCACATGCAAGACACATGTTAAATACCTCCATCATTTTAAAACGCTCATAACTTTTTTATACGACATTTTTTTTCAAAACAATTTCACCATAATAACGAGTGTTTTTTTTATCTTTTACATGAGTACCATATTGCTATATAAAAATAAAAAAAAATTTCGTGGGTTTTTTACAAAGTGTGTTTTATCAAAATTGTGTTATACAAGTGTGTTTTATTTTTTCATAGTGTTTTTTGCATTGTGTTTTTTACATTGTGTAATTTAATTGTGTTTGTCATTGTGTTTTTTCAATTGTGTTTTTTACATTGTGTCTTTTTCATTGTGTTTTTCATAGTGTTTTATTTTCCGGCGAAATTTCCGAAGACTTTTCCGGCAAGGTGGTGGCGGTGGGTGGCGGTGGATGGTGGTGGTTGTAGGAGATAAGTGAAAATTTAAGTGGGTTTTAATTAACTGGGTTTTAATTAAGTGGGTTTTTGAAATTAAATTAAGTGGGTTTTCAATATTAAGGTATTAGACAAAAATACCCTCCTTTCTAGCCTTCTTAAGATAATCAAACTTCTTATTTGATCTTTTCTCTTATATTACACTTTATATTATCATATTTAAAATTATAATTATTTGAATGATTAATTAGTTTGAAAATTTGTAAATTGAAATTCCAAGTCTCCAAATTTTTTGATATACAGTATTAATCTTACCGACAGTTCGTACTCTTATTATATTATTTTTGTGCATTTTTTAGTCTATAAACAAAGATGAATCATGCAAATTAAGTTAGGTAGATTAATATATATATAAAATGATGATTAATAAACTAATAATGGTCTATAAACTATTATTGTTTGTAGATGAATTTTGTTGTGCACAAATTATTTTTAAAATTTTTTTTAACAACCAACTTAAACTCTAGTCTTTCTAGATAACACCATCCACTGAGCATAACTTGTTACAAATTAAGTAATTAACAAATTAACTGGGTCTGTACTCTGTACCCTTTGACCATGGTTAAACACTTAAACCCTCACTGAAACATAGAGTAGGAAGATGACGATCTCCTAAATTATTTTTCACTTTTATATTATTATTATTATTATATATATTTTTCATTTTAATTTTAATTTATTGTTTGGTTGTTGGTGAATGCGTCTAGTTTTGATATATATAAATATCAAAATCTATTAGAATAAGCAACCGGTCACTGTATTCTAGTTCTAGCCTTCTCTTTCGTCCACAAACTGTCACTATTCCACAATTCATTCCAGTCTTCTTTCCTTTCAATTTTGACCTTTTTTTAATTCTTTCGTCGAGTTGAGTAGGTTTTAAGATACCGTTGTGTGTGATCGTGACGAGGACGAAGATGAAGACGAATCCATTTCACAAATGAAGTAAGATTGTATTTCTTATTTGGCGGGAGACTTACCTAATATTCTTCTTCTGGTTGTAGATGCTGTGAATGTTGGCAAAAGGATTGAAAGCTATAGTTCTCCAGAAATTAAATGCAGAAGTAAGACATATTTCATATTTGCATATACATTATTTAACCTAGGGTTTCAAGTTCACCAAAAATTGATATAAAATATCAAAT
The DNA here is from genome assembly GCF_021521415.1 of Bidens hawaiensis. Classification (NCBI taxonomy): domain Eukaryota; kingdom Viridiplantae; phylum Streptophyta; class Magnoliopsida; order Asterales; family Asteraceae; genus Bidens; species Bidens hawaiensis. The sequence continues at coordinate 19,482 of NW_027503416.1, forward strand.
TAATGGATTCTGTGCAAGAGCCGAGCATCGACACCGATAAGCTCAGTTACGAGATATTTTCAATCCTCGAGAGCAAATTCTTATTCGGCGACGAGGAACAGAAGCTTTGGAAACATAATCCGGCCTCACCGGAAAATTCTGTTACGTCTCCGGCGCCGGCGGCAGACCACGGCGGCGTTCCGGTGAAGAATCAGAGAGGAAAAGTATGCGTGCTGTCGATTGACGGCGGAGGAATGCGGAGTATTCTCGCCGGAAAAGCTTTAGCTCATCTCGAAAACGCTTTGAAAGTAAAGTCCGGTAATCCAAACGCGAGAATCGCCGATTATATCAATGTCGCCGCCGGTACCGGCGTCGGAGGTGTGTTCACGGCGATGCTGTTCGGAAGTGAGGATCGGAAGTCTCCGATTTTTGAAATGGATGACACGTGGCGGTTTTTGGCCGAGAGAAATAATCAGTTGTATTGCACCAGTGCCGGAGGTTTGTTAAAAAGGATATTAAGGGGTGGTAATAAGGGTTCCCATGCAACGGCGTCGTTTGAGAAGATAATGAAAGAGGCGTTTGTGGTCAACGGGCGTTGTTTGACTTTGAAAGACACGTTAAAGCCGGTTTTAATCCCGTGTTATGACTTATCCAGCCCGGCTCCTGAAGAAACACTAAGTGACCCCGGGCAGATTATGGATAATCTGGGGGTTAAGTAATGTTTCCCACGAGGGTTAGGTCCGGCAAAGAAGGATGTTATTCAGATGACCTGCAAAACAGACACCGTGAGCTCGTCACTGAGAAGGGGGGGGGGTTCCTCCTTGTGACCACCCTCCGACGTGAGAATCAGACTAGATTGCTCTGAATATAAGTGTATATTGAGAGAAATAGCTAATGAAGGTAAGATACAAGATGATCCTACCGTTCCAAGGTGTTGGAGTATTTATAGCCGAAGGTAGGTTTCCAAGCAGGTACAGCCAGCTGTATAATATTCCTATTCTACCAACTATGGGCTACGCACGTGCCATGCTGGTTGGTGGGTAGGCAGCGGTTGATAGTGACAAGGCCGGCTGTGTACTGTTCCCTTTCCACCAACTGCAGGCTATGTGCTTGCCACGACAAGGGTTGGTGAGTAGGCAGCGGCTAATAGTGACAAACAAGCATGCTCCTCCTCGTACTGTTGTCGGTGAGCTGTCACCCTGTGATTGGTTCATGGGCTGCTTTGGTCAGATCTTGTCTATTTTGTCCATACCTTGGCAGGTATAGTACAAAAGATCTTCCAGAAGCATACGGACTGGCTCATTTGGGCGGGAGTATTCCCGCCTTGCTCATTCCTTCAGGTGACACTGAATTATTGAGAGTTAGTGCCTTGTGCGTGTAGCCTTGCTATTAGTGCGGGTAGCCTTCCCTGATGGCTTGTATCCGCAGCTGCGGGGACAGGCGGGGTACTTCACCATTGGGAGGCTTTCCCTGCGGGAACAGCTGGCGTACTGCGCGTAAGGTCTTCATCTCTGAGCATGGTGGGTCCTGCGGAACCAGTTGGTCCTTGCGCAGACGTCCCTCTTTAAGGTGAGTCTTGCGGGTCCAACTGGGCTCTGCTGGGACCTACCTCTTCAAGTCCCCCCAGTCCAATGTTCTTCTCATGAATTGTTAATAAGTGAGGTGAACTTTGGACTTAAGCAAGGGGTTTTGAAAAGGATTTAGTTTTAAGATTGTCCGTGGGGAGTCTTCCCGCGGTTTCCCTAATGTCACGTGCAGAAATTCCCGACTTTTCTGCTTGATCTTTGGGTATGATGCGGGTAGGTGTGTAACCTCCTCGCAAGTCAGGAGCGTTGAGTTTCACTTGTGTAGATTCTCCACGAGGTTTTGGTAGTTTTAAACATAGTGATCAATTATGTTAAAGAACCAATTCCATCCTGGAGCTTCAAACAATCTAGTTCTCAACGTTCCCGCTATGCGGGGATGTTATTTCCCTTTCCGCAAGCATGGCCCAGAAGATCCTTCTTGGTTTCAATTCCCTGCGAGTGCTAAGTATGTGAAGGGTTTCGCGTTGACATTGTACCCGCGCTCGTCTTATAGTTATCTTACTTCCAAGGTATTCTTGGCGTCCATTCCCTGCGGGTGCTAAGTATGTGAAGGGTTTTGCCTTGACACTGTACTCGCACTTGTCTTATAGTTACTTGGTTGCCAAGGTAAGGGGTATAGTCCGCTTACTTTTGAATCTTTTTGAATCTTTTTGAAATTCGAAGAGTTGGTGAAAGGATAAGAACAGTCCAAACTGTTGAAACGTCGTCCGACGGTTTCTTCTGACAGTGTCAGGACGTGCAGGAAGTTATGGTGACGTGACAGTATATGGTCATTCCAGACGCTTTTTCAGGCGCGTGGGCGCGATTTTTTCGGGCGCGTGGGTACGGATTTTACGGCGCGCGTCCCGTCAACAGCTGTTGCCAGCTTGCTTTTTCCACGTGTCATAGTTTCATTGCACCAGCTCTTTTCTCTCTCCTCCGCATTAAATTCATCGCATTCATTGCGATGAGTATATAAAGGGGGAGAGGGTTCACGGTAATCCAAACTTTCACTTCTTCTTCTTCTAAGCGATTTCCGGCGAATACTCTAACTTTCTGTCGAGCATTCTCCTGAAATCGTTCTTTACCTCCAAAACAAGTCGTCTACTCATGATCCAGAAGCTACCGTCGAGGAGTCTGACTTGTATGTCGAGAACCCGACGTCTACGTCCGATAAGGACGATAAGAGCACTGCTGGCGAATGCCAGTGTGCTCTTCCCATCGAGCTTTACCGGTACATCGTCCGGAAGTTCATGCTCGAGCCGTTCGAGCCTGAGTTTCCGGAGCCACACCAGACGGTGTACGATGCCCCCAAGGGAAAAATAGGGGTATATGCCGCCTTCTTCGTCTATGAGAATCTTAGGTTCCCGTTGACGAAGTTTGTATACCGTGTTCTGGATAGACACGGTATGCACCTGACCGAGGTACACCCAATGGCGATCGCCAAGATCCGCAATTTTGAGTGGGTGTGCCTCATTCTTGGCGTGGATCCCCACGTCGACCGCCTGATGACCTTCTACTCCTGGAGGTGCATCCAAGGCTGGTACACCCTGGTCACCCGGATCAAGGGTTTGAAGATCTGCGCTACCGAGCGCAGTCTTCGGTCTTGGAAGCGGGAGTTCTTTTACATCTCTGCCCGTGTCGTCCCTATAGCGATGACATTTAAGAACGGGAGAGCTCTCCCCAGCCTTCACGCCTCCAACTACCAGGAGGCGGAATGGTTCTCCAAGATTTCCCGGATCCAGACTCCGGTTTACCGCTTTCCGGAGTCCGGGATGGTGATGCTCGGTATGAGCAGGGTGTGGAAGGATGCTGGGGCGAATGCGCCACAGATTCCCATCGTACTTGAATACGGTTTGAACTTTATCCCTTACGGTATGCTCCGTCTTCTTTGTTGATTTAAGGTTTTTTCTAACTGTTTTTCTTTTTATTTCAGAGGGAAATGACTTGCAGTCCCTCCTGCATCCGCGGGAAGCTGACGGTCCCGCTCGGTTGGGTACTCGTGCTCTTGACGAGAACGAGTTGCCCATCCTTGTGCAGACTGCGGATCGGTTTGTGGAGGCCTACCTGCCAGGCCACGAAATACTGAGCGCCACGCGGCCAGGTAAAAGACTATTTAACCCTCGCCCCCTGAATGCTGAAACCTCTGCTGGAATTCCTCTAATCTTGTCATCTTCTGATGAGGAATCCGCAGATGGTCCTTTTCTTGCGCGGAAGAAGAAGGCTGTTGGCGGGAAGGGCAAGGCGAAGGTAGCCTCCACTGCCGACCAGGTGAACCGGTCTGAGTCGGAGACCGAGAGTGAAGAGGCGGCGAGGAACCGGGTGGTGTTGAGACCACTGCTCTGGAGGTTGAAACGGCTGTCACCTCCGAGCAGCCCAGGACAACGACGGTGACCGGTACGAAGAGGCCGGCTTCATCGGGTTCGTCCCCGCCCGTTCGCACCTTCAAGCTCAAAAGGACCCGTAAGTATACTTCCTTTATCTTAACTGCATAACTTTCCGCCATTATACTTATATCTTCTTTGTGCAGGCGTGGATGCTACCGCATTCCAGGGTGGAGCGGGGAGGAGCACCTCCGGACCCATGACGGTAGGTTTGGTCAACCTACCTGAGGCGATGACCCAGGCGACTGCGCCTGCTTCAGTTGTTGGTTCAGTTGCTCACCCCGGTTGAGCTAACTGTTCCAACTGTGACGACGTCTCCACCGGCTGTCAGTGCCATGTTCACTGATTCCTTCACTGAGCCGGCGGTGAGTGTTTCTGTGGATTCTTCCACAGCCGCGGCCGCGGTTGTGAGTTCACCTCCGGTGAGTTCACCTCCGTTGGTTTCTACCACGGCGGCCTCCGCTATGCCTCCTCCGGCACCGGCGACAACGGCCGGTCCTTCAGGTATGTCCGGGGTTGGGGCGTCAAGCCAATCTCTGCCTCCTTCCCATCTGCCTGACCTCTTGGATGGATATCCGTTAGGTTCGGGTGATGGGTTTGGCGGCTACAGGCCTGTCGTCGACCCTACAGGGTGCGTAGGGTTATTTTGGCCTTTTATTATTTTATTTTATATTTTTTTATCTTCTTTTCCTAACTGCTTTTTGCTTTTGCAGTGTCGGATTCCAATGAAGTGTATGTTCCACGATGGAACATCCGCCGAGGAACAACCCTTCGGACGCCTGTGGAATGCGTCGAGTGGGCGCGCCACGCCGCCCCAAGTGGGGCGCTGGGGGAAGCAATGTCAAGCTACCAAGAGGGTAGGTTGACAAATGAGCTCCGCATTCTCGTAGCCCGGATGCAGCCGCGCGTCGAGCTGCTTTGTCTTGAAAACGACAATTTAAAGGCAGCTCGTATCCAAGAAGTAGCTCAGGCGCGGGCTGTCCGGGAGGAGAACAGAAGGCTCTCCGCCGTTGCTGCGGAGAAGGAGAGGCCTTCAAGGCCCTTGAGGTTGAAGTTCAGGCTCGTCTCGAGGCCCGTTCCAAGGCCGCCCAAGCTGTTAATGAACAGCTTCGGTTGGCTAAGGAAACTGCACTGAATGCAACCGAGAGGGCCACCAAGGCTGAAGCTGTTGCTGAGCCTCTACGCATCGAGAATGAGGAACTTAAAGCCAAATTAGAGAGGCTCCAGCAGGCTCATGATGCCTTGGCCATGGAAGATGCAAGAAGCTCCAAGAGATCTTGGACCAGAGGGGGGTGCTTGACCACACTGAGCGTAAGCTAAAGGGCGTCGAAGAGGCTGCAGCCAAAGATGTGTTGCTTGCCAACCTTACAAAGAACGAAGCCGAACGCGCCCGTAATGAAGCTCAAGCTGCCCTCCAGGAGGCTCTGGTTACCAAGGAATGGCTTCTCCGAGAAGCGTTGTCTCAGGTATGCGTAGTTTCACAATTTCTTTACGCTTTTCCTTAGAAGAGTTTTTGATATACTTCTGTTTTTTAGGTTGTGCATCGGGTGTTCACGAACACATCATATGACGATGCGATGAGCGCAGCCCTCAACGCTTCTCATGAGGATGGGGGAAAAGGCTGGCTTCTTGCTTGGTCTAGAGTTTGTTGAACAAGGCATTCCGCCTTCCAACTTCCCTCTTTATAATGTGGATACTGAAGCTGCGTATGACCAAGCAGTGAATCAGTATGCCGCCTTCCCGCATCCGGTGGTGGAGAAGGTAAACGAGATTGCTGCTGCTGATGATGGCTAACTATCCTCAAAGCTTTCCTTGAACCGCCACACTCTACTGATGGTGCGGGGTCCAAGTGGGAGTGGTCCTGAAGCTTGATACTTTAGATCCCTTTCCACCATTAGAGTAGATTTTTATGTTTGTAGACTTCTAATCTTGTATGCGGGTATGTACCCAGCAATTCTTGTAATGTTTTGAATGTTGATGGAATAAAGATTATTTGTTAATGCATTGCCTTGTTTATTTCACGCATATTTTGTTTTAACTTAGCAATTTCTTGAGTACTTAGATAAGTTAACTTTTCAACGTGGCAGATAATAAGTTAAAGTTTTGATTCCTCTTTCGTG
>NW_027503417.1:0-41933 GCF_021521415.1 Bidens hawaiensis
TTCTATCGCTGTCCTTTCAATTTCATCCTCAAATGCTTTCTGCTGTCTTTCATTTTCTGCAATTAGTTTGTCAATTTGTGTCTCAAGCCTTTTACACAAACTTTTGTAATCAAATTCCTCCTTGATTTTCAACATGTTCTCTACCTTCATAGCCTGTAATAGATTAAATGTAACAAAAATAACTATTTAAACAATTGAGACCTCGTGCTTTATGATTTTACTATGTGGATTCTAGTCAATGTTTCAGCAAACGGTCAACTTTATGCAGAAAACAGTGACCGTAAAACAGAAAACATTGTTTGTTAGTTTTCGTAATTTGACAGCTTTCAAAAGGTAGGTTGCTCACCCTTTGTCCAAATAATATCGTACTTGCAGTTTCTGCACGATGCCGTGGAGACGGGCCAACAGTTACAATTAATGATGTTCTTGCAGTACCTGCAAACACAGATGCTTGAATATAAGATAAACATCTTACGTATATATTAAAAGAAAACTATCTAATGCCACATGTCCTTCTCTGGCTCCTTTCAATCATATGTAGCAACTTACTAATCCCTCAAATTGCCATGTGTCATTTAACTCAAAATTAAAAAATTAAACCTTTGGGTTCTCCATATGTAATTAACATAACATCTACATATAAATGTGTGCTTCTAAAATCTAATATGATAATGAAAATGTTGATAACATGGAGATTGATCAGACATTGAACAATAGAAATTTGACATTATTAATCCCGTTTACTTTGTTTGCCTCTTAAATATGGATTCCAATTTATTTGTTAAAAGGTTCTCATGAGAATTTTGGCAGATTTAATAATTCAATCTGCAGATGACTTAAAACAAAACGTTAGATCACTTCGTTAAATGAAGAATTACAAATTTATGTATGACAAGAATCTCTACATATTGTAAGTATATTTTATTATCTGCCTTTGTAATGTACATTTCGCGTAGCATAAAGAATTAAATCTCTTTTTATGCGCACACTCTATTAAAAACCAGTCACTCACATGATACCCTTACTCATATATGTTTAGCATTGGTTTAGTACTGCAAAATTTATTTCCTAATTGATTATTTAAAAAATATAATTGCAACAACTGCTTTCTAATTAAGATAATATAACGTAATAAAACATTATGCAGTTATCATTTATTAAGTCTCCATTAATTAAGAAAATGGAAACTGTCTCATTCAAACAGCTTTTAACTCTAAATTTAATTTACAAAAAATTGAAGTCATTGAAGCCAGCTTTAACTGCAAATTAAAAATTGAACCTTTTAAAGTTACAAAACATATTTCCTCATAAACTATGTGTGCTCTACTACACCATTGCTCGATCGCGTAAGTATCTTACTGTATGTTTATGTATAAACCTATGTTTATGAATTGTCACAGTTTTGATGTTTATAGATGTTAAAAGATGAGGATGGTAGAATGGCTGGTTTGAAGCTTAACAAAAGCACTCTGCTTCAATGGGCATTGATGTAAACATGTCTCTTGCAGCAGAGGTATGTATTGCGTAAATTTGTTTACATTTTGTGTGGATGTGGTAAATCTCATACAAACATGCTTAGCTTAGCTACACCTTTTTTGCTTTCTAATTCATTCGGTGACCGTCAAATGGAAGAGGAGAATCATCCAAAGCTACTTTTGGAGAAGGTTAACTTCCATCTTCCTACAAATTGATAATATGGGAAAGCGGCATTTTTTGTCGTAAACTTGCAGCATAAATTGAAGTATGACCAATAATATGCGATCGGTAATTATGTAATTTATGTACAACGTATCTATATGTAATTTTATGATATGAATTGAAAATGTTTGTAATTATTTATGATATTATATTTATTTTGTTGTTTTTGTTTTATTACCGCCCTGTGTAGTACACGGGATCTAACCTAGTGTAAAAAAATAAATTGAAAAAACTGATAACATTCTAAAGAACTGACCTCCAAATGAATCTTTAAGCAGCCTCGTCAACTTGGAATCTCTAACGGGTACATGAGGGCTATTCTCCGCAAGAGCATTTATGCACTTTCCTAATGCACTTAACGAAAGATTTATAGATTTGGCTTCCTCTAGCGTGTGTCCCTCGCTTCCTGAAAGTAAAAGTTGTAACTATATAACATTAAAGGCCTCCTACTTAACAAAATATTATTGCAAATTATAACCACGCACCTGACTTGTGAACACGCTCAGAGCCTGCAAGATCCACAACAACTAATTTGCCTTTTCGAATAACAGGTGGCTTAGAGCTTTTGCTCATGTGAAGCGAATGGTAACTTTCACTTGTGATCTCGGATTCCATATCAGTAACAGACCTCTTGACGTGCACCTAAAGTAGTTTTAACAATATTTTCTCAAGTTTTATATAATTATTAACGCATGCAACTGCTATAAATATGAAACTATTAACTACCATTAAAATAGCATGACTACGAGAAGACTCAGTATTCAGTTTTGTGTTAGCAGCAACTCTATGAGCTTCTCCCAACCGTAATAACTCCATAAAATCATGGTGCGTTCGTATCTCTACCAGAGTTGCAGCTGGTACAGACACGTCACCAGTTTTTGGATCTTCAACAATTGAAATGTTATCGTTTATTGGATTTAAGAGATCTTGGATTGTCTCCATGTAAAGCTGCAGATGACTCAGAAAATAATTTTATCTAAATTAGAACCGCAGAATCATGACAGAATCAGAATCCCGAGATATGTTAGCAAGTATATGTGTAAAGACAGAGATACCTGCAAGTATGAGATCATGACAGAATCAGAATCCCGAGATATGTTAGCAAGTATATCCTCCATTGCACGGACCATGATTCCACGTGCTGATGTGTCTTCATCACCCAAGCGTCCTAGAGTAAAAGTCTTCCCCGTGCCAGTTTGACCATAAGCCATCACCGTCCCGTTGTAACCATCTAGAACACTCTGAAAAATGCAAAATCATTTTAGTTGCAGCTTACAAGTTACAAGAGGTTTAAGTTTTAACATACAAAGGCTGCGTGATAGAAAATAATAGAAGTAGAAAAATCTTCAAAGTATCATACTACCAACCTCCACTACAGGTTTTGCAACAACTTCATAAACACGCTTCTGTGATGCAGATTCGGTTAGCACTTCATCGAATTCATAAGTGTCCGAATCCCAATTGTTCTTTCGAAGTTTCAACCGTTTAAACTGAAACAGAGTTAAAAAAAAACCTGTCACCATGAGTAATCACATGAATAACTACAATCTAATTGAAAAACCATAATTCCACTTTCACACCTCTGGTTGCAACTCCACACAATCAGCAAAATCAGCATCTGCCACCATCTCCTCAGCATTTTGGGGTCTCAATCTGACAGCAACTCGAACGCGACCAGAAACTGCAACACCAACTCAAGATATTAGTTTTAAACTCTGTAATTTTGTTGTTGGTGATTTAGCCAGCCTACTCTAAGTAGGTTGTAATAAAAGATTTGCTGATGTTTAGTGGAGAAAACAAAATGCAGCTATGAACTACAAACTCTCGGTTGCGGCACCAAAATCAGCACTTAAAAAATCATCTTTAGCATCTAAACCAACAAACAGGATTGCACTAAATGTTCTTTATGAGAAACTAGGTACTAGGCTACATGTGCAGGTGTGGCATTCAGGCATCCGATGATTAGCCAACTTGAAATTATTAAAAAGATTAGGATAAGAGTACGCTAGTACAGTGAGAATACTGCGCATACTGTAACCATATTCAATGCCAACATGTACATACAACAAATAGTTGCGAGTATAATAAGCATCCTACGGTTCTATAACCTGCATTTTGGGATAATCATGTAGCAAGCATACAACACTTAAAACATTTTCGTTTTAAATGCTCAAACCCTAATATTCCTCGTTATTAAGCATAATCTGTATACATACATGATTCATCTATTACAACACCAGCAATCAATAACCCTGGCCCCCCAATCCATGTGCAAAAACAGTCCTAAGATCTCTAATGGTATCATGCCATTAAGATAACACTTTACTAATAAAACAAACATCCAAGTTTATAAAACATTTCGGTTCGGTCTTCACAAAACACAAAACCAAACCAAAACCAATATGTCGGTTTTTACTAACCAACGGTTGATAATTCGGTCTGGTTTTTTTGGTTTTGATGATAAAACAAATCTAAATAATCTAGATGAGCATTCAGATTTCAGCATTTACAAAAACAAAAGATCTTTAATTGTACCATGCAATTAGAATAACACTTTATTAGTCCTACCTACACCATAATCTAGTCAAACCAGTCCAATGTCCTAAAATATATCATCATAAATTATTATATATATAAAAAAAAACAATTAAAAAGAAACCACTAATCTAAATAACTGAAATCAGCATTTACATTAGGAGCAGGAGCAAAAAAAACCTAACTAGTAATTTATGTGTAATTAGTAATGGGCAAAAAATCATTTTTCAAAACATTAACTAGTGAAAATGGGCAAAAAGAAAGCCTAGTAATTTATGCTTAATTGTGCAAAAAATCTATTAAAAAATAAAATTTTATAAAAAAAAGAAGAACCCATTTTTGATTCTTCTCTTGGGTACCCAAAACGGGTTCAGATCAGGAAAAAAAAAAGTCACCTGAATCATCACTAAGTCCAGCACCGGAGCCACTCCGGCGAACATTAGAGTTAGAGTTGGTCTTGGATTTGAAGGAGGAATTAGAGGGTCTAAGATTGGCACGATCTACTACTTTGTTGGCTGGACCTCTGCTACTACCGTTACCGTTTCGATAGGAAGCCATCGAATCGGGTTTAGCTTCTAATACATGGAAGTATATATGTGAGAGAGATTTTGAAGTTTGTTACTACTGTATCGAGTTTTATTATTGTGAAAGAGTGTGTGTGTGTTGTTGGTTTTGAGTTTAAACAAAAGGTATAGAGTTAAGAGAGTATGGGCCCAGATGTAAAGGTGGGAGAAACAAATCAACAGATGATGGATGATATTATTTTGTTGTGTTTGAGCTGCTTGCCTTTTAGAGATTGTTCATGTTTTTACCTTACTTTTAGAGCATTCTCAACCCATCTCCTAAAATTATGTAAATAGGTTTTGTAAATTATAGGATGGGGTTGTGAGTATAAATTATAGGGTGGAGAGAAAAAAGGTAATGATTATTTGTAAATTTAAGGAAAAAGTAATGATTTTTTTGTAAATTATAAGATGGAGAGAGAAAACTGTAATGAAAAAGGTATAAAAAAATATTATTTAATTAAACAGGAAAGAGAAATATAGTGTTTTTAGTATAATTATATGATATATATAGATATAGGGATAGGGAACTGGATAAGAATGCTCTTATAACATACATATTTCTCACCGATAGGTTTACTTTGAAAATGTTTATTTTTTAAGACAATGGTCAATTAACTTAACTGGAGAATTATATATAGGGTCAAGTTATTCTATACAGAGCAGTTGCGGATCCAGAAAATTTTCTTGCAGGGGTCGGAAAACTTTGGGTCAGCACTCAGTTGCTTATCGCTATATAAATTTTTCTTCGGTCCAGTTCGGTTGTACGGGTCGGGTCAAATCGGTATATAATTTCTTTTTCGATCCGCTTTGGTCGTTTAAGTCGGGTTAAGTCAGGCCGGCTCATATAAAAAAAGACAATCACACAGCATATCATAATGCTATATAACCAAAAAAAATACATGATACGTCATTAGTTATACATAATTAAAATGCAATATATTTATAGTTGCATCTCATATAGCGTAGTACGGCATCTTCATCATCATTACAAAAGAATGATTTAAGTGAAGCAAGTTTGTATGATTATTTGAATTATTTAATTTTAAATTAGGATGAATTTAAACAGTGAGATTATGGGTTGTTTTTTTAGTTTGGAACAGTAAGTTTAGAGTTTTTTTATTTTCTGGAAATACCCATAAGTTAAATTTCTTTTTTTTTAAGTTATTATAAAGATTTGATGCCAATTCTGTGTTGTAAGTAGATATTTTAAAATAAAATAGAAATATTACACCAAATCAATATACTTTTCGTAAGTATATGATAATTTCACCAAAGTTAATATTTTACTTTCTAATTATTTTATTTATTCATTCTTAAGTAATAATTCTTAATGTCTTTATATTTGTTTGTGTAGGGAGACTCCGCGTTTATTGATGAGACTCCACGTGTCAAACTTGATAATGACTTGCATTCGGTAAATGTCGAAAAAAGTTGTAAAAGGAATGTGACATCCCACATCGGTTGGGGAATGCCTGAATAAACCGATTTTGAACACTGCCTGAACAAACCGATTTTGAACAGTGCCTGAACAAACCGATTTAGAAAGAATGCCTGAACAAACCGATTTAAACAGTGCAAACTATTGGTTGAGTTCCTAGGAAAATTCAAAATAAAAGCGGAAATTGTTTCAGCATCTTCAAAGCCACTAGCTCACCTTTTTATAGAGAAATTCTAGATGTAGACAAGCATCTACATGAGTGGGGTGTCGACCTATAGTTTTGTTCAATGCTGGGTTTGATGCGAAAGAAGTATGATAAGTATTGGGGAAACTATAATAAGCTTAATGACTTCATGTATTTGCTCTTATCTTGGATCCTAACATGAAATCATATTTCCTAGAACATTGTTTTAAAAAGCTGATTATATATGAGATAACCAAGGAAAATCCAATACCTGAAGATGACATTAAAAAGAGGGCGTCAGATATGGTGTTAGATGTTGAGAATAGGCTACATGGATTGTTTAAAACATACAAAGATTATAAGGTTGAATATGGTTCCGGATCTCAAGAAGCATGCAATGAAGATGTTGTGGAATGTGACTGTGAAAATGATTTTTTTGCTGAATTTTTAAACGTGGAAGAAACCAACTCGGTTGCAATAGAAACTGATTTAAAGAGGTACTTACAAGAGCCGAGAGCTAACTTTACTAAGTGGTTTGACATACTTACATGGTGGAAACAAAATGCAATCAGATTTCCGATCGTGTCTCGGATAGCTGAAGGTAAAATATTTTCATATATTTTAGGTTTTTTAAACTTTTTTGTTACATTATTTATGTTTTTAACTTTGTATCTTTGTTAGATATATTGGCAATTCAAATTTCCACTGTCGCATCCGAGTCGTACTAGACGCGTATAGAACAAGGTTAACAACTAACATTGTTGAAGCCTTGATTTGCACTCAAGATTGGGTTAAAAAATCGAAAAAGTCAATCGTGGATGACATAGACGATATCTTAAATGATGATGATATTGCCATAGGTATAACAATTCTTGTTTCTTGGTTATTTGGTTGTTTAATAATATGTATTAATATTATTTACTTTTTTATTTCAGAGATTGAGGATGCGATAAACAAACAAAACGAGAAAGGAAAAGGAATAATGCATAGCCACTAGCAAGGAGTAATTGAGAAACAGTTTTGTTTTGTTTTGTTTTTATTCTATCCAAATCATTTTTGTGACTTCGTATACTTTGTTATTGGTTTGGGAGACTTTTTTTTTGTTGAGATAGACTATCACAACATGGCAAAACTTTGTTTTGTCATGGTTTTGTAACTTCACGACATTATGCGAGTTTAGTTTTGTTTTGAACTTTTGATTTTGTCAACTTGGTTTGTTTATGGTTTTGTAAGAGTTTTGTAAAAGTTTTCTTACTACGTGAAATTTTTTCTTCATAACATGTCAAAGTTAATGATAATCAATGATATAGTTTGAAGTTACGCCTAATGAAAATGCTAGTTGGACCAGTTAAATGTTTAAAAAAAAGATAAAAAAAGCCCTAAAGCGGTGTTGAAGTGGTAAATTACCGAAATACCGGTACGGTACCGATACTAAACCGATATATTCGGTACGGTATTTGGTATCTATTTTTTCTCAAATTCAGTATCAGTATTTTTGGTATCGGTACCGATACAGTACCGATCTCATCCTTGTAATATCTGCTTGTAACGTCCTTATTTTACGAATGATTAAATAAATGAAATAAGTTTTCATTTGATTAAATGCCGCGCTACATATTTAATCTAATTAAATATTATGAAGAGAATGGATAAGGTTAGGGAGGTAAATTGGGCTTGAAAGTGATTATGGGCCTAAAAATCTTTGGGCTTGCCTATTTAAACCTCTAAAACCCTAAATCATCATTATCCTCATCATTTCACCATCATTCTCCAATCATCATCACACACACCCATACACACACCAACCCTCTGTGCACACGTTTCATCTTTTTGTCCATTCAAGATCTAGTTTATCCAAATCTTTAAGGTATGTTTAAAATCAAAGATTTATCTTTTGTTAGCCATGAATCGAGATAGAAGAATCAACGAGAGGGAGAATTATCACAATCAATAGCTGATCATATTACCTTCAATTAGGGTAGTTATACAACGACTCAACTAACCCAAACTAACTAACTCAAACGAACAGCTACAACATTTTACATCTTTAAACCTCTAACTATCAAGTATTGCAATTCCAGTCCTTAGACTTATTAGAACATATCTAACAAATCTTCCCTCCCAAATAACATTCTTGTCCTCAAGAATGGAAATGAGGAAAACGAGTGTTAAAATCATCCAAGAACTCCCAAGTTGCTTCAGTGATTGACAAGCCATCCCAATGTACCAAAACCCGAGTAACAACAGTATTGTCTCTTTTAACTACACGACGGTCAATTATCGCTCGAGGTTGCAAAGTAAAACGAGGAAGTGCTGGTAAGGGAATTAGAGGAGCACTCGTACCATGTGCACGCTTGAGAAGAGATACATGAAATACCGGATGTATTTGTGAATCATCCGGTAAATCCAACCTATACGCCACTTTTCCAACTTAAGGGGCCATAATACTTTAGGCCCAACTTAAAATACTTTCTAACACGCATAGTGGATTGAACAAAGGGCTGTAACTTAAGATAAACCCAATCACCCACTTCAAACAGTCTTTTAGTTCTCTTCAAATCAGCTGTTTGTTTCATTCGATTGCGAGCTTGGATCAAATTTTGTTTGAGACTAGCAATCATAACCTCTCTATCTCTATGTAATGCTTCAACTGCTTCCACATTCGTGTCGTTGGGAATATAAGGAAGATGAATTGGTGGTGGAAAACCATACAAAGCTTCAAATGGGCTGCAGTTAAGAGAGGAATGATAAGTGGTATTGTACCACCATTTTGCTAGACTTAACCACTTCAACCAATTGTGAGGATTCTGCATAGTCATGCATCTCAAATAAGTCTCCAAACATCGATTTACAACTTCTGTCTGACCATCACTTTGAGAATGATAGGCAGTGGAATGTGCTAATTGGAAACCTTGTAACTTCATAAAGTATTTCCAAAATTGACTTAAGAAAATGGGATCCTGATCAGAAACAATGGTCATAGGACAACCATGTAGCTTGAAAATATTATCAAGGAAAAGTTGAGCAACTTGTGCAGCATTATAAGGATGAGAAAGGGGAATAAACTGTGCATATTTAGATAACCTATCGACAATGACCAATATCACATCTTTTCCTTATACCTTAGGCAACCCAGAAACAAAATCCGTTGACAAATCAGTGAAGATATGATTAGGAACAGGTAAAGGTTGTAGTAACCCTGGTGAAGCTACAGGCTCATATTTAGCTTGTTGGCAAGATGAGCATTCTTTTACAAAGGCATAAACTTGCTTAAAACACCCTTTCCAATAACAAAAAGCTTAAATTTTTTTACAGTTGGAATGTAACCTGAATGGCCTCCAACAGGAGATGAATGGAAAAGATAAAGAATGTCTTGTTTTAATTGCTTGTCATCACCAATCCATAACCTGCCTTTCTTTTTAAGCAAATGACCATCCCATGTAACATGCGGATATGCCTGCCCATGTTCAATATTCACCAAAATAGAGTGTAACTTTTCATCAGTTTTCCATGTAGCTTTAATCCTGTTAAGCAATAAAGGATCAATATGACTAATGCCCATTTTAAATAATGCCATGCCTTGAACTCTTGACAACCCATCAGCTACAACATTGTCAGCACCTTTTTTATAAGAAATTTCAAGAATATCCCATTAACTTGGATAACCAGGTTTGTTGCAAAGGGGTTGTCACTTTCTGAGTTAACAAATACTTCAAGCTCTTTTGATCAGTCTTGATTAGAAACTTCTTAGCAATTAAGTAATGGTGACATTGTTTCATAGCTATGATAATTGCCAATAATTCCTTTTCATATACCGACAAACTTTGTTGTCTAGTGGACAAAGCTTTACTAATAAAAGCAATCAGATGACCTTCCCGCATTAAAACTGCACCTAAACCCTTGGAAGAAGCATCAGTTTCCACCACAAACATTTTGGAGAAATTTGGTAAAGCCAGCACCGGTGCAGAAGTTAAAGCTTGTTTGAGTTGATCAAAGGCTTGTTGAGCAACTTCAGACCACACCAATCCTTCTTTCTTTAGCAATTCAGTCAATGGTCTAGCCATAATTCCAAATGCCTTGATAAATCTACGATAATAGCCTGCTAAGCCTAAAAAGCCTCTTAACTGTTTAAGGTTGGTAGGAATAGGCCACTGTCGAACAACTACAATCTTTTTAGGATCAGTCTGAACGCCCTTACCTGAGATAATATGTCCCAAATATTCAACCGAAGAACCAGCAAATGAACATTTTGATTTCTTTGCAAATAAAGAATTTTCCTAAGAAGGACTAAGACTTGTTCTAAATCAATCAGATGTTGTGCCATATTTGGGCTATACACCAAAATATCGTTAAAAAACACCAATGTCGTCTTCCTCATCAACGATTTGAAAGTAGTGTTCATAAGTGATTGGAAGGTTGCAGGAGCATTTGTTAACCCAAAGGGCATAACAACAAATTAAAAAAGACCTTGGTGAGTTCTAAATGCAGTCTTAGAAATGTCTTGTTCATCCATTCTGACCTGATGGTAGCCAGCCCGTAAATCCAACTTAGAGAAAACAGAAGCAGTTCCTAATTCATCCGATAATTCTTCTATTAAAGGGATGCGAAACCTGTTCTTTACAGTAGCTTCGTTGAGTTGCCTGTAGTCGACACAAAATCTCCAAGATCCCTCTTTCTTTTTAACTAATACTATAGGAGAAGCAAAAGCACAATAAGCACTTTTGCTATTTCTAACCGTACCGGCTTCCAACAATTCTTGTGTAAGTTTTTCCAAAACATCTTTTTGTCCTACAGGATATCGATAGTCCCTTTGATTAATGGTAACATTTTCATCTTTGAGTACAATTTTGTGATCACAGTCTCTTTTTAGAGGGAGAGACGTAGGCACAGAAAAGATATCTTCATATCTTTGTAATAATGCCTCTAATTCTAAATTGACCAAAGTGCCCTTGACATTAGTTTCATGTTGGAAAGAATTATCAGTCGTAGTTTGTAAACTGTACAGTGGCATACTTGCCACATCACCTTCTTTACTTAATAAACTTCCCATTTTCTCATATGAACAAAGTGAAACGAAATTGGATCCTATGCCCTTCATTTCAAATACCTAATTTCCCACTTTAAATTTCATAATAAGATCTTTAAAGTTCCAGGTGATATCATTTAGTGTTTGTAACCACTATACCCCTAATACCATGTCATAATTGCTTAAAGGAATCAACATGACATCTGTGGTGAACCAGTTACCCTGCATGAGCCACTTAAAGTTCTCACACAGTTGGTTGCAAACCGTTTTATTTCCATCAGCTATGGTAATATTTAATTCATTAACTTTCTTTATTGGACTTTGCATTTTGACAGCCAATTCCTGATTCAAGAAATTATGGGTAGATCCCGAATCAATTAAAATCTGTAGTGGTTTAGTCCCAATTGCCCATTTTACCCTCATAGTTGAAAAAGAGGGAACTCCCATAATAGCATGTAAAGAAATATGTGGTTCTTGCATATTGGTGACCACATTTTCCTCATATTCATTATGTGCATCTTCTTCTATTTCAATTAGTTCAATAGAGAACAATTGCTTGTTTTTGCACACATGCCCAAGGGTATATTTGTCAGAACAGCCAAAACATTCACCTTTGGCCTTCTTTTCTTCAATTTCTTTATGCGATAATCTTCTTGAATTAAGTGGTTTAGGCTTAAGAATAGGAGTAGGCAACAAAGGAGTATTAACACCCCCAAAACCCCTATTTCCATAATCTGTATTCTTGGAATAAGCGATTGCATACGATGATGATCTATAGGATTTACTAGTATGAGACTGCAATAATGACATATTGTCATCTTATACCCTAGCCAACATACAAGCTTCTGGAAGACTTCTTGGTCTAAGTAACACTACAGGATTTCCTATTTCTGGTTTTAACTGCTCTTAAGAACAAACTTACTGCATATTCATCACATATATTGACTCTTGTTAATGCTAGATCAAACTCTTTACAAAAATCATTAAGGTTGCCTGTTTGTTTCAAATCAGCCAAAGCCCCCATAGCATATTGATTAAGACTTAAACCAAATCTAGCAATTATGAAAGTCTTATATTCTAACCACGGCATACCCTCAATACTACCACCCCTTGACCTAACGAACGATTGATGCCAAAGTAAAGCTGCATCTTCTAAATGTACAACAGCATAACGAACCTTTAATATCTGAGGTGTAGCATCAATTTCAAAAAAATGCTCAACTCTGCATAAACAACCTTCTATATTTCCCCCATTGAATTTTGGGAAATCCATTTTTGTCAAACGATTGTTACTGTGGTGATAGGTTTGCAAATTACCTGTCACACCAACAGCACCACCGGCTGCGTCATATTGATTATTATTGTTCTGATTGTTGCCTAATGCCTGAATAGTTTTGAGAACCTCATTCATCTGATTCTCCAATTGCGTGTTCATTGAAAGAATATTCTCGACATTCTTTGTTGTAGCCGATTCCAAACGACTCAGAGCAGCATCATGTTCTTGAACTCGCTGATCCATGAATTGATTACGAGTTGTCATTTCGATTGAATTGCGGAATTACGAGTAAATTGATTCTATTGAAAGCAACGTTTGAGTGAATTGAAGAAACTGACCGAACAAATGGTCAATTTGGAAAAATTGAAACGAAATCGCACAGGAATTAAATGTGTTTTAGTTGAAATTGATCGATCCAATGATCAAATCCGGTGAATTGAAATGAATTGATGGATTGAATCGGTACTTGAGTGAATTAGGGATGAACTGTGAATTAGGGTTTCGAAATCACAAGCATGTCCAAGGATTGAACAGCTTTGATACCAATGTTACAAACCAAACAGAAGAACTAACCCAAAAGACTAGTCTGATGAGTGAGGGAACCTATTTGGCTTATAACCCCACATCAGTTGCCCATACAACTGATGTGGGACAAGTCCCACACCTTGCAATGGGACAAGTCCCTCTCTTTGATTCTTCTATCTCGATTCATGGCTAACATCCTTTCTTTCATCTTATCATGTTCTTAATCTCATTATCAAGTGTAAATAACCAAATAAACCGATGGATCCTTGAAAACTAAACACAAAACGAACTGGACCAAATCAACCTAAACGAGCTCCAAACGAACCGAGTTTACCCGACTAAAACGAACCTTACGGGAACCAAATAAGAAAGATAGATCTTTCAGTTTAAGAATTTAACTCAATCTGCAGTAATAAAGAAATAATAATAACGTAGAGGAGAGGTTAGGCTGTGATGAAGGTTTGGTTCAAATCGGAGATTCAACGAACTACAGAACCCGAAACATTGGTTCACTAAACCCACAAGACCTGAACCCAAACGGAACGGTCGAACGGATCTGAACAAGCTGCCACACATGCGATTCAAATGAAGCCCTCACGCGAATCGTTTGACATGCGATTTGTTTGGGTACGAATCGTTGTTATGCGACTTGTTTTCACGGATTGAATCACACGGCATGCGATTTGTTTTCACGAATTGAGTCGCACGAAATGCGACTTTCTCTCACAAACGGAATCGCACGACATGCGACTCATTTCCCCGTGTGAACCATTTCGATGCGAGAGATATGCCGGCCATCCTATGTGCTTCAATGTTGTCGCCATGGTGGCTGGAGGAGGGGAGGCCGGAGGTGGCCGAAGAAGGTGAAGGAAGGAAGGCGCAGGCGGTGGTGGCTGGGCCAACAAAGCGGCATAGAGAACATACTAAAAAGGTAAAAATGTAAACAAAATACACACATTAAAGATACGAATTTTAACCCAACTATAAGGAGTCAAAGTTGAGCCATCCATACAAAAAGAACCTCATGCACATAGATTGAATGACCACCTGTCAACTCTTAAGCAGTAAAAATACTTCACACTACCTACCTTTGACCATTTGACCAAAGGCTAAAAGTTTGACTTCTAAAATGCAAAATCACCTCCATTTAATCATCCTGCGTTCTTTGTGGCTTCTTCCTGCAATGACAAGAGACTAAAAGTTAAGGTCCTCACGAAACATGTTTCAAATCAAGTCGAGCTTGATGTTCAACGAGACTAAAAAATGAGCCAGCTTGGCTCAGGTCATTTCAAATCAAGTTATTTTAGCTAGTTTTATTCGAGCTTCTATCGACCTGCGAGCTATTTGAACAGCCCTAGTTTTCAGTAATAAACTTACACAACTAAAATTATTATTAATAGTAGATAAATATCAGCTTTATTATTATGAGATAAGTCAAAGATTAAGAATCTTACTTATGTTATGAATTAATGTATAGGGGCATATGGGTTAAGAATTGTAATTTTTGAAGTGGTATGTGATACATACTACCCCCAATTTTCGGTTAAAAAGAGAGACAGGCAATATATGAAACAGCAATTGAACCAAGGAATTGGTTATTATATACATTAACACGTATAAATGGAGTTGTAAGTTTGAAGTTGGGGTGTTCAGAATCGAATAACGAATTTTCAAGTTAAATCGAATCAAATTATCCAAATAATAATAATTTTTTTTGCCAGTATTCGTATTCGGTTAAAAGTTGAACTATTCGATTCGTATTATAAGGCCAATTCGAATTGGTATTTATAACTCGAATTCGAATAAATTCGATCTGATTCAAATTCACCTATGCCAAAAACTTCGAAAAACATAATTAGAATTGCAAACACACATATAAATTTAAAGTAGCTAGAATACCACATGATAATAAGTTCAAAACTAAAGTACAAATAGTCTAAAATTCAAAATATTCAGAACAAGAAGTCAATAACATCCATAATAGTATGAGCTAAGAAACAACAAATAGTATGACATTAATTTGTAATAATGGACATTTATTACTATGGATTTGACACAAATTATAAAATAATTTTATATATCTATACTATATATAATACATGAGACAATGATAAATTAAGACACTTGATTTTAAGGTTTTACAAATGCTAATGCGTAAAACATATGTGTAAAAAGGGGTAAACTTGTCTTTTAAACACAATTCACCTAACTTACAAGTTTGTCCCCTCATCTTTAACCATATTATGCTTTTAATTTAATCTTAAACTAACTTCCCACCACGATTTTTAAACGACCATAATTTTTTCGTATGCTAATATTTTTGTAAAAAAAGTGCACCATAAAATCGAGCATTTTATTCTTTTTAATTTGAGTATGATATTGTTATAATTTTTTCAATTTTAAAATATTAATAAGTTACGCAGGGGTGCTCGATGTCGGTTTTTTATGGTTTGTAAGTTAAACTTGTGAGCCCAACCATTTGTATCGATTTTTCGTCGTCCAAACCAAAATTGAATAATTGAAAATTGAAACCGAATCGTTACCAACTCTCTTATATATAACAAAATAGGAAAAATGATAATTTTAGCTACATAAATGGTAAAGAGTAATGGAACACCTAGGATGCGAAATTATAACAAGAACGAATATTATAAAAAATCATACTGGAATTAAGTTAATTTAAAGTTTTAATAGTCATGTTTACTTGTATTAAAAAAGACTTTGTTCAATTATATCCTAACTATCTATATCTATATCTATACTATATATAATACATGAGATAAGGGTAAATTAAGATACTTAATTTTAAGAGTTTTACAAATGCTAATGCATAAAGTGCATGTGTAAAAAGGGGTAAACTTGTCTTTTAAACACAATTTGCTTAAGTTATGTTTTTAATTTTAATCTTAAACTAACTTCCCACCACGATTTTTAAACGACCATAATTATTTTCGTACGCTAATATTTTTGTGAAAAAAATGCATCATAAAATCGAGCATTTTATTCTCTTTAACTTGAGTATGATATTGTTACAATTTTTTCAATTTTTAAAAAATTAATTAGTTACGTAGGGGTGCTCTATGCCGGTTTTTGATGGTTTGTAAGTTAAACTTGTGAGCCAACCATTTGTATCGATTTTTCGTCGTCCAAACCAAAATTGAATAATTGAAAATTGAAACCGAATCGTTACCAAATCTCTTATATATAACAAAATAGGAAAAATGATAATTTTAACAACATAAATGGTGAAGATTAATGGAACACCTAGGATGCGAAATTATAACAAAAACGAATATTATAAAAAATCATACTGTAATTAGGTTAATTTAAAGTTGTAATAGTCATGTTTGCTTGTATAAAGACTTTGTTCAATTATATCTTAACTTGTCTTTTACAAATGCTAATGTATAAAGCACATGTGTAAAAAGGGGTAAACTTGTCTTTTAAACACAATTCAACTTACCTATAAGTTTGCCCCCTCATCTTTAACCATATTATATTTTTAATTTTAGTCTTAAACTAACTTCCCACCACGATTTTTTAACGACCATAATTTTTTCGTATGCTAATATTTTTGTAAAAAATAAGTTCACCATAAAATCGTGCATTTATTCTCTATTTGAGTATGATATTGCTATCATTTTTTCAATTTTTAAAAAATTATTTAAGTTACGTAGGGGTGCTCATGCCGGTTTTTGATGGTTTGTAAGTTAAACTTGTGAGCCCAACCATTAGTATCGATTTTTCGTCGTCCAAATCAAAATTGAATCATTGAAAATTGAAACCGAATCATTACCAACTCTCTTGTATATAACAAAATAGGAAAAATGATAATTTTAGCAACATAAACGGTAAAGATTAATGGAACACATAGGATGCGAAATTATAACAAGAATGAAGATTATAAAAAATCTTACTGGAATTAGGTTAATTTATAGTTGTTATAGTAATGTTTTCTTGTATTAAAAAAGACTTTGTTCAATTATATCCTAACTATCTATACTATATATAATACATGAGACGATGGTAAATTAAGACACTTGATTTTAAGGTTTTATAAATGCTAATGCATAAAACATATGTGTAAAAAGGGGTAAACTTGTCTTTTAAACACAATTCACCTAACTTACAAGTTTTTCCCCTCATCTTTAACCATATTATGCTTTTAATATTAATCTTAAACTAACTTCCCACCACGATTTTTAAACGACCATAATTTTTTCGTATGCTAATATTTTTGTAAAAAAAGTGCACCATAAAATCAAGCATTTTATTCTTTTTAAGTTGAGTATGATATTGCTATAATTTTTTCAATTTTTAAAAAAATTAATAAGTTACGTAGGGTGCTCGATGCCGGTTTTTGACGGTTTGTAAGTTAAACTTGTGAGCCCAACCATTAGTATCGATTTTTCGTCGTCCAAAACAAAATTGAATCATTGAAAATTGAAACCGAATCGTTACCAACTCTCTTATATATAACAAAATAGGAAAATGATAATTTTAGCAAAATAAATTGTAAAGATTAATGAAACACCTAGGATGTGAAATTATAACAAGAACGAAGACTATAAAAAATCATACTGGAATTAGGTTAATTTAAAGTTGTAATAGTTATGTTTACTTGTATTAAAAAAGACTTTGTTCATTTATATCTTAACTATATCTAATATATATAACAAAACTTGTTAATACTAAATAATAAAAGAGATTAAAATGAAAATGCATACAATATTTAAGTTTGTTCTGATTTCATATGGCCGGGTTTCAGCATAAGCCGCGAACCAAACCTTTAGCAACGGTTTGAAAATTTTGAAACCAACCAACCGAGTGAAAGTAAAAAAAAAAAAAAAACCCGACCTTGAAACCAAACTGATGACCGGTTTAAAGAACCGAACCATGAACACTCTTAATTGTTATGTGATTCGCATGGTTTGCGTTCGGACACCCGCCGCATCACGCGGGCACCCACCTAGTATATATGTATATATAGGGTAAGGATCCTAAGAGAACCATTTGTAAATTGAGAACTTTGAGAACCATTTTGGAATTTGGACCACTAAAAAAACCTTTAAAAAATATTTAAAAAATTATAAAACAAAAAAAAAAAACGAAAATTTTAAAAAAGTAAAAAAACCAAAATTCTTATGTTTCATTCTGGTTTCATTAAAAAAACTGAATTTTTTTCTTTTAATTCGTATTATATCTATACACATATGTATACTTTCATTTAATCTCTAGTTACGTAATGTACACATATGTACATTATCATTTACCTTACATTATATATGTGTATAGAAAAAAAACATGTGTACATATATGTACATATTATATATATATATGTATAATTTAGCTAAACCGAGATTTTTTTAGAAATCGGGATGATAAATAAGAACTTTGGTTTTTTTTTTTGTGTTTTTTTTGTTTTATGATTTTTTTTTTGTTTTTTTGTAGTCCAAAATGGTTCTCATAGTTCTCAATTCCCAAAAAGCTCTCATATGATCCTGATTGATCCTGATCCTATATATATATATATACTAGATTTTATCCCCGTATTACGGGGGTTGTTTTACATTATTCGTTTTTAATATTTATATATGTATATTTGGATTTTAATTTTATTTATTATAAGAAAGTTAAAAATTAATATACTTGAGGTTTGATGATGAAATGGTTTCACAAATAAATGATATGTTATAATCCGATTTAAAAGCTATATGGGTTTGGTGATACCCATTACCCGTTTAGTTTCTTTATTATAAAATTGTTTCTTAATTATAAATAATATATTTTTTTAATATAAAATAGGATATTAATTTTTAGTATATTCCTATTTTATAGCATTTTCATATCAAATATTTGATGAGATTATTTTTTAAT
The DNA here is from genome assembly GCF_021521415.1 of Bidens hawaiensis. Classification (NCBI taxonomy): domain Eukaryota; kingdom Viridiplantae; phylum Streptophyta; class Magnoliopsida; order Asterales; family Asteraceae; genus Bidens; species Bidens hawaiensis. Next base: position 19,126 of record NW_027503417.1, read on the forward strand.
ATAATGAGATGGTATAACCCGTTTAAGAGCTATCTGGGTTTGGTGAGACCTTTACCCGTGAATTCGGGCCAAATGCGTGAGAAGCCTTTATTTACAAATAAAGTAATCTGATGGCTTGAGAGAATGGTTGTTTTACATTTTTTGTTTTTTAATATTTATTTTTTGGATTTTAATTTTCTTTATTATAAGAAAGTTAATAATATACTTAGGGTTTGATGACGAAAGGGTTTCATAAAAAAATGATATGTTATAACCCGTTTAAAAGCTATCTGGATTTGGTGACCCATGACCCGTTTATGTTTTTTTACTATAAAATTGTTTATTAATTATAAGTAATATCTTTGTCTTTTTATATTGGATATTAAATTTTAGTATATTCCTATTTTCATATCAAATAATTGGTAAAATTAATTTTTAATTTAATGAGATGTTATAACCCGTTTAAGAGCTATCTGGTTTTATTAAGACCCATACCCATGAATTTGGGTTAAATCATTGAGAGGTCTCCATTTAAAAATCAAGAAATCTGGTGGCTTTCATAAAAGGGGGGAGCGATCACATCGCGACACATAAGATTTTTGGGTTTTCGTTTATATATATATATATATATATATATATATATATATATATATATATATAGGGTAAGGTTAAAATAAAAACCCATTTAAGTTGTGAAAACCCGCGAAAACCCTATGTAACATCGGTTTTTTTTTTTTGTTACATGTAATATATGTTGTAACATTTAATACAAAACATCGAAACATCAAAAAAAAATGTTTTGCTATTTTTTAACATTTTTTTACTAATTTTTACATGTGTTTTCAGGAGAGAGAGAAAGTTATATTTATATTTAAATTTTTTATTCACTTTAATTGTGGACCACAAGATTTAAACATTAATTAAAAACATGTGGTTGAGAATGGGTTTCTAGAGTTTTCACAACTCCAGTGGGTTTTGATTTTATACTTAGCCTATATATATATATATATATATATATATATATATATATATATATATATATAGGGGTGGGTTCTAGTGAAAACTCCTTTTAAAGAGAAAACTTAAAAACCCCTAAAAACTTCTAAAAAACTATTTTTAACTTTTTTTAAAATTTTTTTTGAAGTTTCTTTTTTTTTCCATTATTCTTATATGTTGGTATAGTGCGCATGTGTAATATGTGCATTGCATATATGCAAAAGTGTTTGTATTGCATAGAATACAACACTATTGCACATATTTGATACACACTATTGTATATATGCAATATAAGACTAATACACACATCGAATACACATTAGTACGTATATGTAATACAACATTAACACACATGTTCACCACATCGACTTTTATTTTATTATTATTTTTTTTCCATATAATACAACACTAATACACATACAATACACAAATATTGAATATATGTAATAAAACACTATTAAACTCAAAAATACATAGTAATACACGTGTAATACAACGGTATCGCACAGTAATACGTATGTGCATTACAACGGGTTTTTTTTATTTTTTTATATTTTTCGAGTGAAATATAAGAAAACATAAGAATAATGACTAAAATAGAATTTTGAAAATATTTTTTTTATTTTTAATTAAAAATAATTCTTTAGGAGTTTTTAGGAGTTTTTTAGTTTTCTCGATGAGTTTTCTCTTGATCATCTCCCTATATATATATATATATATAATTTGAATTCGAATTTCGAATCGAAGCGAATAAAAATTCATAAAATGGTATTGGATTTGTATACGAATAGAATCGAATTGTAACACACAATACATAAGTTAGGTTAATAATAATAAGGGAAGGGAAGAGAGTTTACATTGAATGGATGAAAATCTGGTGAGGTGAAGTGAGAGCGTTGGTCGTCAAGTGAATGAAAACTGTAAGTCAGTCTCTCAATAATATTATTATTCTTCTCCTCCGCCACCTCGGTTTCGTGGGAAGTGTTTCCGGTGCGTTCAATGAAACGGCACGGAACTTGGAAGATGGAATAATAATAGTTTCGTCTTCGTTTGTTTTGCTCGTCTTCACGGTGGCCGGAACAACCCAACTCCATTCCTTCTGCAATGAAATTTATTTAACTTAATTTGATAACAAACTTTTAACCAAAAACAATCGTGACAATATGTTTGGTGAGTGAATGGGCGGGTTTCCTTTTATCGTTAACAAAAAATAGCCCGTATTTGATGGTTTTTAAAAATTCATAAGTTCAGTTATGTCTGTTACTATCGATTCAATTATGTTAGATGTGGCTCGGTTAACAGTTATGACGATTAAGTTGCTGACAGCTAATTCAAAATAACTTATTGCTCTTTTTTACTAATGCTTGTGTTCCCGAGTTTTATTCAAGGAAGGAAAGAGACGGAAAGAATAAAAAGTGTGTTCCCGAGTTTCATTTAAAGGAACAAAAGAAAAGGTAGGAAAGTGGGGGTGCAAATTCGTTCTTTACATTTTAAAAGGAATTGGATGGAAGGAAATGAAAGGAAACGGAAATGAAAAGAATAGAAAAGAAAGGAATGGAATGAAAATGGTTTTCTTTCCTTTCCTTCGTTAAGTGAGCTCGGGAACACATCGACGATACATTATCTATTTTAACGTTATAATGGCATATTAGATGATAGGCTATTTATCAATCTAAACATTTACTTTCCCCCAAATTTCCTCTCCTCAGCGAGAATCAAGGACTTTCTAAAAAGTTCACAATTTGAATCTTACTCAAAATCTAGCCAAACTAACTCAGTTTGTAAAATACTTAGGTGTCCAAAAAGTCTGTGACTTAAATTTAAAAAAAATATTAAGGGTCTGTTTGGTATGGGGTAATGGAATGGGCGGTGGAATGGAATGAACGAGATAGTGGAATGGACAAGGTAATGGAATGGATAATTACCATTCTATTGACATGTTTGGTTACTACATGAGAATGAAATGAATTATTAGTATTTATTTTTTGATAATCTAGAAAAAGTTGGAATAAAATAAAAATGGTAGTGAGTGGCGATGGGATGGTGGTGGTGCTAGTAGTAGTAATGGTGTGGGCGGCGGTAGCGATGGGCGGCAAGTAGTAATGGTGGTGGGAGGCGGTGGCGATGGGCGGGAGCCTAGAGAGATTGTTGGTGGTGGCAGGTGGTGCTAATAGTGGGTGGTGGTGGCGGCGGTGGTGGTGGTTGGTGGTGGTGATGGCAGGAGCGATGGTTGGTGGTGTTGGTGGTGACCGGCGCTGGAGGTGGTGGTGGGTGGTGGCGGCGGAGGTGGGTGGTGGTGGTGACGGGCGGCGGAGGAGGCTGGTGGTGGTGGCCGGTGACAGAGGCGGCGGCGGGTGGCGGCGGGCGGCGGAGGTGGTGGGTGGTGAGAGGGCAATGGGTAATGATGGTAGGAGGGTGGTGAGAGGGAAATAGGTAATGGTGGAGGTGACATATTGTGGAAGTGGGATGGAATGAAAAAAAACAATGGGGGCGGATGGAATGAATTTGGGGTGTTTTAGGAGGAATGGAATGGACATGGTAATGGGTGATTCCATTCCATTGACCAACCAAACACATTTTTTTGAATTCCATCATAATGGTCTATTTCATTCCGCCTCTCATTCATGCATACCAAACACTACCTAAGTCGAGCTAACTAACTTGGTTTGTAAACAATCTGTATCAAGCTAGGTCATTTAACTTTGAGCCTAATTCCAAGCTAAAGATGGCTTGGTCTGATCGGTTGTTAAAACATCTATACTAATATCTTATTATGATCATTAAAGCTGCATATATCTTTGGATGACACTTGCCTGTTTGCTTCAAAAACTAAAGAAGCACAGATCAAACCCATAGGGGATCGGATCTATGTTTCCACCAAGTATGAACTACAATACGAACCAACAAGTTAGACGTAATCAGATCTCAGCCAGATTCCTGCAAAACAGACATCGTGAGACTCGCTACATGATGGACAAGAGGGGGGTCTTCTCGTAACCACCTTCCGGCGTGAGAATAAGTATTGTACTGTGAACGGAGAAAGTACGAAGTACAAAGTAATTGATGTAATATGTGTGGAGTGAATGAATACCTCATGAAGATGATGAAGGTATCTATAGCCGGGGATAAGGGAAGGTGATTGGTGGAGTTGTCACTATCTAGAATATTCCCTTCTACCTGAATGGACACGTGTTGTGACATCTGCCCTGATCTGACCCGACCCAGGTACCCGTTTCTCTGACCCGATCTCTTTCTTTTATGATTTAATATTTATTTATACTTATATTTTACTTTTAATAATAATAATATATTTTCCTTCCCGCCACTTTCTCTCTCTTTCTTTCCGCCGTCCCGTCCCTCTCCTTCTCTCTCTCCGCCCTCTTTTCCCTCTTGTCGCCGTCCCGCCCTTAAGCCTTGTTTCCCTCTTTCTTCCAACTCTTTCCTTGTCCTTTGTTTCTTCCCGCCTAAGGTTGTCTGCGCAGCTCCACGCGCCAGACTCCTTTCAAGGAAGCCTGCGTGAAGACCATCTGTTCCAGCGATACGCGAGACGAACTCTTCTCGCAGCGCGCTAAGAATTGTAATTCTTCTCGCAGCGCGCGAAGAACGGTAGTTCTTCCCGCGACGCGCTAAGGATTTGTAGTTCTTCTCGCAGCGCGCTAAGAATCGTAGTTCATCCCTCGACGACCGAAGAATTATAGTTCTTCCCGCGGCGCGCTAGGAATTATAGTTCCTCCCGCGGCGCGCTAAGAAATGTGATTCTTCCCGCGGCGCGCCTTAGCCTTCTCGCGCTAAACCCTTTGAGTTTTCTTCTGTTGAATCTAGCCGTTTGCTTTTGTGTTGTCTTATCTTTTGAGCTGTTGACCTAATCTGCTTTATGTCTGAAAAGTTACTTTCGGCGCAGCATGCGCACCAACCCCATTGGTTGGCAGAAAAAGTGACTGACATTATCTTTTGAGATCTGCTTTTTCCATGCTTGACCAGTACCTTTATCTGAACCGCCCATGCCTTTTTTTTTACTGTTCCCTGTCAGCTTTATCTTGCCTCTGCAGCTGCCATATCTTTCCATATCTTTTGCTTTTGGATTCTTATGCTTTTTGATATCTTTTGCTTGATCCTGTTAAAGATCTTTTCCCCTTTTCTAGGGATTATGTCTCCTAGGGTTTTCCTATAAATAATGATATTATTTTTCCTAACACATCACACACAAACACTTAATCTCTCCTGTCCTCCTTGCTCTCTCTGCCGCCTTCCTCTCTGCCTCCGTCTTCCTTTCTATTCTGCCCTGCTTTTCCGGTAATATATATATTATATATAATAATTTACTTATTAATTATGCTAACTTATAATCAAGACTTAAATCAATTCATTAAAACAATAATCTTATTTATAGGTTAACTTGTGCTTGTTTAAAGTTGGTTCTTGCTTTATCTTACACCGCATCGTTTATCAAGTGAGTAATCTCGTACCTAATCCCTTTTTGCTTTTAATGTTTTGGGATGTTCATGTGTTCATACAAACTTAGAGTCTTAAACTGTTTATGAACTTTAGTCGCGCAGTATCCCATGTGTTGAGGACGTAGACTTGGCTGTTTATTTGTATGTGTGGATCATTAACCGTCTTGTCGGTCTATTCCGCAGTTCTCATGGTACCATTAGATGAACACGGGAGAACTATCGTTTATGATTTTCTCTTTTGTTTGCACATGCACAGTTTGTCTTGTTTGTGAGCTCAATTGTGAGCACTGGCAGTCTATGAATCTTAGAGTTGGTCCCGATCAGATTACACCCTTGTTGAAAACCAGACATACACATGTTGCGCGCAGATTTATTGTTATCTATGTATTGTATTAAACTTGATTTCTCACCAACACGCAAGTGTTTGACGTTTTATTTTAACACATGTTCAGGTTTGCAGTAGCTGTTTTGGAGCTTGTGGACACGTAGGAAGTTTTCTTTATTTTTGACCTAGATTAAAATGTATCAAGACAAGTTATTGCTGTTCGAATATTATGATTTATAATATATTGATTTATGATGATTTATGTTATCTTATTTTTGCTTTGCGCGTGCGCGAATGAATGTATTTATTAAATATTGACACCCAATAGTGTCACGAGTAATGAAACAATATGTGGCGCCCCGATGTATAATCCGCCTTTGGTCGGGGTGTTACAGATTGGTATCAGAGCTCGTTGACTTTAGGATAGGTGGTTAGACGTAACGGCCTAGAATACCGAAGAGTCCCTTCTCGCGCATGAGAGAAATCTCATGTTTGCGCGCTTATTGTTAATTACTCGTTATTTATGAATATGCTCGCGCTTGCGCAGTGTATGATTTTATGTTTTATTTCGCGATATTTCGATTTTTGTTGAATTTCGATTTTTACTGATTTTACTTACATATTCGTTTGTTGGATTTGAAAATCCGAAAAGTCATGGTGATACATGAATAGTTGATTTTCAATTTCCATTTACGATTATGTTCTGAGGTTGGAGACTTGAAAAGTCATGGTGATGCATGAATTGTCAACCTCCAATACTCATTTTCTTGTACATTTTATATTGAAGATTAAAAAGTCATGGTGATACATGAATCGTCAATCTCCAATACTCGTTTGCTTGTATATTTTAAATTGGGAATTCGGAAAGTCATGGTGATACATGAATTGTCGATTCTTGATTCGAATTCGTTACCTTTATTAAGTCTGCATTTAGGGTCATTTATTTTACTTTAACTTTTGACAGTAACTGACTCCGTGAAACCAAGCTTTTCGAGGTTATACTTTGCGCTAAAACCAAGATATTAACTAAAATTAAAATTTTTATAGAATGCTTCCGCTATCTCGTCGCCATCTCAAGAAGAAGGAAGCCGCGCGCAGACGCTCGCAGCAACGTTCCCAGGAAATGGCCGCCGCAATAGCCCAAGCTTTGAGCCAAAACAATACCAACACCTCTGGTTACAACATTAAATCCTTTAACGCGGGTAACCCTCCAAAGTTCACAGGTCTTGAAGGAGCCACCGTGATGCTCCAGTGGCTTGAGAAAATAGAAAACGCTTTCCTCCACACCCAATGCCCCTCAGACAGACGAACCCTATATGCTTCCAGTGTCCTGGAATCTAGAGCGCTTACATGGTGGAATGGAGTAGCTCATGCGCGTGGCGCAGAAGCTGCTTCCAGCATGCTCTGGGAGGAATTTAAGGAAATTCTGACGCGAGAATTCTGCCCTCCCAACGAAGTTAAGCGCCTGGAGGAAGAATTCTGGAACTTGAAGCAATACAGCGGTGAAGCGCGCGAGTACGCGACACGCTTCCATGAACTAAGCCTGCTTGTCCCTCACCTTGTTACCCCTTCCCGCCGAGCCATCGAGAAATTCCTTGGGGGTCTCCCCATGGAAATTCAAGATTCTGTATGGGCCAGAAACCCAGTAACCCTCTCTGACGCCATCGAGTTGGCCGCTGTGCTCAGCGACAACCATGTCAGAGCAGGAACCCTGTTCCTGCGGGGAACTGAAAAGACCAAACTCACCAAGACTGTCCCTGAACCAACAGAAACCAAACCTGAACCCTCACACCATAACAACCCGAAACGTAGGCGCAGACAAGCTTACGCGCTTACCAGCCCGCCCATAGTCCAGCAACCCGCCTACCAACCTCCAGTTTACGCCCCTACCCCACTGTCAGCCTACCCAACACCTCCTGTAGTCCACAACTATGCCTTAACCAATCCAGCACTCCCTGCCCCGCCACCTAAGAAACCTTACACAGGAAACCACCCCTTTTGCCCAACCTGTAGACTCCACCACCCACCTCAAGTCCCATGTCGACTTTGTACCCGATGTGGTCGTGCTGGTCACCTTGTAGAAAACTGTAGAGTCCTTCTCGCCAATCCAATTGCGCCAACACCACCAGTCTACCCGCAGAACCCACAACCAACCTACCAAAACCCACGACCCAGATCGTGCTTTAACTGCGGTGATCCCAGTCATTTCCGGAACGCGTGCCCAAGGCTACAAGTTCAGATTACGCAAGCGAATCCGGTGAACCAGATTTCGAACCAAGTAACGCGCGGACGAGCTTTTAACATAACCGCGCACCAAGCGCAAGCGAATAATGACGTAGTTAATGGTACATTTTTACTTAACGGATTTTATGCTTCTGTACTTTTTGATACTGGCGCCGATCGAAGTTTTATCTCTCGCGCCCTCGAACAGAAGCTTGCGCGACCGCGCGATGACTTAAAAGAAGATTTTTCAGTTGAATTGGCTAATGGTGAAATTATTTTAATAAACTCAGTGATTAAAGATTGCACGCTTAACCTTAACGAAAACGATTTTCTGATTGACCTCATCCCTATGCCTCTTGGAAGTTTTGATGTTATCATTGGTATGGACTGGCTTACGCAGAATCACGCCGAAGTTATTTGCGCCAAGAAGTTGATTCGCATTCCTCGAGAAAATGGTGATCTTCATATCTACGGCGAAAAACCCTCCAGTGGTCTTAAACTTATGTCTTGCGCCGAAGCCCGTAGGCTCATGCGGAAAAGGTGTATTGCATTTCTAGCCCATGTGGTTAAACCTGCTGAAGAAAAGAAGCTTCGCGATATCCCTGTTGTGCGTGATTTCCCTGAAGTTTTTCCTGATGATCTTCCTGGTATCCCTCCCGCTCGTGAAGTCGAGTTTCGTATTGATCTTGTCCCTGGTACTTCCCCCGTAGCTAAATCTCCTTACCGTCTTGCGCCCGCTGAGATGCAAGAATTGGCAAGCCAACTTCAAGAGTTGACTGCTAAAGGATTCATCCGCCCTAGCTCTTCGCCCTGGGGTGCTCCGGTGTTGTTCGTTAAAAAGAAAGATGGATCGTTTCGCATGTGTATTGATTACCGCGAGTTGAACAAACTCACCATTAAAAACCGGTATCCCTTACCGCGTATTGACGACCTCTTTGATCAACTCCAAGGTGCCTCTTGTTTTTCCAAGATTGATCTCCGCTCTGGCTATCACCAGTTGCGCATCCGCGATGAAGATGTTCCGAAGACTGCTTTTCGAACTCGTTATGGCCATTTTGAATTCTTGGTCATGTCCTTCGGTTTAACCAACGCACCCGCCGTTTTCATGGATCTAATGAATCGGGTGTGTAGGCCTTTCTTGGATAAATTCGTGATTGTGTTTATCGATGATGTTCTGGTGTATTCTAAGACCAAGGCCGAGCACGAGCAACATCTTCGGTTGGTGTTGCAAAAGCTTAGAGCTGAGCAACTCTATGCTAAGCTTTCCAAGTGTGAATTTTGGTCTGATGAAGTACAGTTTCTTGGCCATGTTGTCAACAAGATGGGTATTCATGTCGACCCATCCAAAATTGAAGCAATCAAGAACTGGATTACGCCATCCACTCCTTCCGAGATCCGTTCCTTTCTGGGCTTAGCTGGTTATTACCGGCGCTTCATTTCGAACTTCTCGAAGATCGCTTTGCCTTTAACAGCTCTAACGTGTAACACCCCGACCAAAGGCGGATTATTCATCGGGGCGCCACATATTGCTTCATTACTCGCGACACTATTGGTGTCAATATTTATTAATACACATTTTATCGCGCACGCGCAGCGGGGAAAATAAAGAACATAAATCAAACATAAATCAATATATTATAAATTATAACATTCAAACAACATTAACTTGTCTTGATACATTTTAATTCTAGGTCCAAAAGTAAAAACGTCCTACGTGTCCACAAGCTCCAAAACAGCTACTGCAAACCTGAACATGTGTTAAAATAAACGTCAAACACTTGCGTGTTGGTGAGAAATCAAGTTTAATAGATAATCATAGATAATCACAGTAAATCTGCGCGCAACACGTGTATGTCTAGAGTTTAACAAGGGTGTAATCAGATTGTGATCAAGCCTAAGATAGTTCATAGATCATAGTTCAATCCATGCTCCCAATTGAGCATAAAAACGAGAAAACATCTGTGCAAGTGTAAACAAAGAAAACCGTAAACGATAGGTCTCCCGTGTTCAACTAATGGTACCAACGGAACTGCGGAATAGGCCGAACAAAGCGGTTAATGATACACACATACAAATAAACAGCCAAGTAAACGTCCTCAACACATGGGATACTGCGCGACTAAAGCTCATAAACAAGTTTAAGACTCTAAGTTTGTATGAACACATGAACATCCCAAAACATTAAAAGCAAAAAGGGATTAGGTACGAGATTACTCACATGATAAACGATGCGGTGGTAGATAAAGCAAGAACCAACTTTAAACAAGCACAAGTTAACCTATAAATAAGATTATTGTTTTAAGTCTTGATTATAAGTTAGCATAATTAATAAGTAAATTATAATATATATTACCGGAAAAGCACGAAGAACAAGGAGGAAGACGGAGGCAGAGAGGAAGACGGCAGAGAGAGCAAGGAGCAAGAGAACAGGAGAGATTAAGTGTTTTGTGTGTGATGTGTTATGAAATATTATTATTATTTATAGAAAAACCCTAGGAGACATAATCCCTAGAAAAGGGAAAAAGATCTCAAAAAGCAAAAGATTCCAAAAGCAAAAGATATCAAAAGATATGGCAGCTGCAGGGGGCAAGATAAAGCTGACAGGGAACAGTAACAGGCATGGGCGGATCAGATAAAGGTACTGGTCAAGCATGGCAAAAGCAGATCTCAAAAGATAATGTCAGTCACTTTTTCTACCAACCAATGGGGGTTGGTACGCATGCTGCGCCGAAAGTAACTATTCAGACATTAGATAGGTTAGGTCAACAGCACAGAAGATAAGACAACACAAAAGCATACAGGCTGGAATAAACAGAAGATACAAGGGTTAAGCGCGGGAAGGCTGAGTGCGCGAGCGCGAAGGCTGGCACAACAATCCTTAGCGCACTGCGGGAAGAATCACATCCTTAGCGTGCTGCGTGAAGAACAAGAATTCTAAGCGCATCGCGGGAAGAACATACATTCTTAGCGCATTGCGGGAAGAACATGCATTCTTAGCGCGCTGCGAGAAGAGTTCTCTTCACGCATCGCAGGAACAAGATGTCTTCACGCAGGCTTCCATGTAAGGAGTCTGGCGCGTGGAGCTGCAGACATCCTTAGACGGGAAGAACCAAAGGACAAGCAAAAAGGAGGGAAACAAGGCGGAAAGAGAGAAGAGGGACGGGACGGCGGAAAGAAAGAGAGAGAAAGAGGCGGGAAGGAAAATATATATTATTATTAAAAGTAAAATATAAGTATAAATATTAAATCATAAAAGAGAGAGATCGGATCGGAGAAACGGGTACCTGGGTCGGGTCGGATCGGGGCAGATGTCACAGTCTCCCCTACTTTAAGAAATTTCGTCCCGAAATTTATCTCGAAGTAGGTTGCGCAGAGAACAGGTGCGGGTACTTGATCTTCATTTGATCTTCCCTTTCCCATGTAAACTCGGCTCCGCGCTTGGACTCCCAGCGAACTTTCACGATAGGGATACGACTGCGCTTGGTTTGCTTAACCTCGCGATCCATAATCTCAACAGGCTTCTCAACGAAATGCATGGATTCATCAACTTGAACTTCATCAAGTGAAATGTGAAGGTTCTCGTCAGCTAAACACTTCTTGAGATTGGATACATGGAACGTTGGATGCACATTACTGAGCGCGGGCGGCAGGTCAAGTCTGTAGGCAACTTTTCCCACACGCGCGAGAATCTTGAATGGACCAACATAACGAGGAGCAAGCTTACCCTTCTTCCCAAAGCGGACAACACCTTTCCAGGGCGACACTTTGAGGAGAACAAGATCACCAACTTGAAATTCGAGAGGCTTTCGTCTACGATCTGCGTAACTCTTCTGTCGGCTTCTGGCAATCAGCAAATGATCACGGATCTTGGCGATTTTATCGGTTGTCTCTTGAACAAGTTCGGGTCCTGTGATTTGAGTTTCACCCACTTCGCTCCAACAAATCGGGGAGCGGCATTTACGACCGTAAAGTGCTTCAAATGGGGCCATACCGATACTGGAATGATAGCTGTTGTTATAAGAAAACTCGATAAAAGGCAGGTGTGAATCCCAATTACCTCCAAAATCAAGAACACAAGATCGGAGCATATCCTCAAGAGTTTGAATAGTTCGCTCAGACTGACCGTCAGTCTGAGGATGATATGCCGTACTCATGTCCAAGCGAGTTCCTAGCGCAGATTGGAGAGATTTCCAAAAGCGAGATATAAAACGGCCATCGCGATCGGATATGATGCTCAAAGGAGTACCATGGCGGCAGACAATTTCCTTGACATAAAGCTGCGCGAGATGCTCAACACGGTAGTTTTCACGAATGGGCAGAAAGTGAGCAGATTTAGTCAATCGATCCACTATTACCCAAATGCTATCATGTTTGCTTGCTGTCAAAGGTAACTTGGTAATAAAGTCCATCGCTACACATTCCCATTTCCACGTAGGAATTTCAGGTTGTTCGAGCAAACCAGATGGGCGTTGGTGTTCAGCTTTCACTTTAGAACAAGTCAGACATCTAGCTACGAACACAGCAATATCCTTTTTCATGCCAGGCCACCAATAAGTAATGCGCAAATCCTTGTACATCTTATCAGCGCCAGGATGAATAGAATATCGAGATTTGTGCGCTTCACTCAGGATATCAGCGCGAAGATTCTCATCACAAGGGATCCAGATGCGATTGAGATAGCAGAGAATTCCACTCAGATTAGGGACAAAGAGTGCTTCCGCGCTACACGCTAACTCGGCGCGAAGGTTACCATTACTGATGGATGCGCGCTGCGCGTCACGAATACGCGATTCAAGGTTGCTTTGAATCGGCGCGAAGTGAAGCTGGGTGCGCGGCAAGATACAGTTAAGTTGGCAGGGTTTTCGGCTGAGCGCATCGGCTACCACATTAGCCTTACCAGGATGATACCGGATCTCACAATCGTAATCGCTGATGAGTTCGTTCCATCGGCGTTGCCTCATGTTAAGTTCCTTTTGATCAAAGATATGCTGAAGGCTTTTATGGTCAGTGTAGAGGATACACTTAGTACCATAAAGGTAGTGTCTCCAGATCTTCAAGGCAAAAACAACTGCACCAAGCTCGAGGTCGTGAGTTGTATAATTCTTTTCATGAACCTTGAGTTGCCTTGATGCGTAAGCGATAACCTTGCCTCGTTGCATAAGAACACAACCGAGACCTTGGTTGGATGCATCGCAATACACGACAAAATCATCATTACCCTCAGGTAGCGCAAGAACAGGAGCTTCACACAACAAACGCTTGAGCGTTAGAAAGGCTTCTTCTTGCTTCGAGCCCCAAATATATGGTTTACCTTTGTGCGTTAGAGCTGTTAAAGGCAAAGCGATCTTTGAGAAGTTCGAAATGAAACGCCGGTAATAACCAGCTAAGCCCAGAAAGGAACGGATCTCAGAAGGAGAGGATGGCGTAATCCAGTTCTTGATTGCTTCAATCTTGGATGGGTCGACATGAATACCCATCTTGTTTACAACATGACCAAGAAACTGTACTTCATCAGACCAAAATTCACACTTGGAAAGCTTAGCATAGAGTTGCTCGGCTCTAAGCTTTTGCAATACCAATCGGAGATGTTGCTCATGCTCGGCCTTGGTCTTAGAATACACCAGAACATCATCGATAAACACGATCACGAATTTATCCAAGAAAGGCCTACACACCCGATTCATAAGATCCATGAAAACGGCGGGTGCGTTGGTTAGACCGAAGGACATGACCAAGAATTCAAAATGGCCATAACGAGTTCGAAAAGCAGTCTTCGGAACATCTTCATCGCGGATGCGCAACTGGTGATAACCAGAGCGGAGATCAATCTTCGAGAAACAAGAGGCACCTTGGAGTTGATCAAAGAGGTCGTCAATACGCGGTAAGGGATACCGGTTTTTTAATGGTGAGTTTGTTCAACTCGCGGTAATCTATACACATGCGAAACGATCCATCTTTCTTTTTAACGAACAACACCGGAGCACCCCAGGGCGAAGAGCTAGGGCGAATGAATCCTTTAGCAGTCAACTCTTGAAGTTGGCTGGCCAATTCTTGCATCTCAGCGGGTGCAAGACGGTAAGGAGATTTAGCAACGGGGGAAGCACCAGGGACAAGATCAACACGAAACTCGACTTCACGAGCGGGAGGGATACCAGGAAGATCATCAGGAAAAACTTCAGGAAAATCACGCACAACAGGGATATCGCGAAGCTTCTTTCCTTCAGCAGGTTTAACCACATGGGCTAGAAACGCAATACACTTCTTCCGCATGAGTCTTTGGGCTTCGGCGCAAGACATAAGTTTAAGACCACTGGAGGGTTTTTCGCCGTAAATATGAAGATCACCATTTTCTCGAGGTATGCGAATCATCTTCTTGGCGCAAATAACTTCGGCGCGATTCTTCGAGAGCCAGTCCATACCAATGATAACATCAAAGCTTCCAAGAGGCATAGGGATGAGGTCGATTAGAAAATCGTTTTCGTTAAGGTTAAGCGTGCAATCTTTAATTACCGAGTTTATTAAAACAGTTTCGCCATTAGCCAATTCAACTGAAAAATCTTCTTTTAAGTTATCGCGCGGTCGCGCAAGCTTCCGCTCAAAGGCGCGAGAGATAAAACTTCGATCGGCGCCAGTATCAAAAAGCATAGATGCATAAAATCCGTTAAGTAAAAATGTACCATTAACTACGTCGTTATTCGCTTGCGCTTGGTGCGCGGTTATGTTAAAAGCTCGGCCACGCGTCACTTGGTTCGAAATTTGGTTCACCGGATTCGCTTGAGTAATCTGAACTTGTAGTCTTGGGCACGCGTTCCGGAAATGACTGGGATCACCGCAGTTAAAGCACGATCTGGGTCGTGGGTTTTGGTAAGTTGGCTGTGGGTTCTGCGGGTAGGCTGGTGGTGTTGGCGCAATCGGATTGGAGGGAGGGGTTCTACAGTACTCAACGGAGTGACCTACGCGGCCACATCGGTTACATTGTCGACACGGGACTTGAGGTGGGTGATGAAGTCTACAGGTTGGGCAAAAGGGTTGGTTTCCTGTGTAAGGTTTCTTAGTTGGCGGGGCAGGAAGTGCTGGATTGGTTAAGGCATAGTTGTGGACTACAGGAGGTGCTGGGTAGGTTGACAGTGGGTTAGGCGCGTAAACTGGTTGATAAATTGGTTGCTGGACAATGGGCGGGTTGGTAAGCGCATAGGCTTGTCTGCGCCTACGTTTCTGGTTATGGTTTGAGGGTTCTGGTTTGGTTTCTGTTGGTTCAGGGACAGTCTTGGTGGGTTTGGTCTTCTCAGTTCCCCGCAGGAACAGGGTTCCTGCTCTGACATGGTTGTCGCTGAGCACAGCGGCCAATTCGATGGCGTCAGAGAGGGTAACTGGGTTTCTGGCCCATACAGAATCTTGAATTTCCATGGGGAGACCCCCAAGAAATTTCTCTATGGCTCGGCGTGAAGGGGTAACAAGGTGAGGGACCAGTAAGCTTAGCTCGTGGAAGCGCGTCGCGTACTCGCGCGCTTCACCGCTGTATTGCTTAAGATTCCAAAATTCCTCCTCCAGGCGCTTAACTTCGTTGGGAGGGCAGAATTCTCGCGTAAGAATTTCCTTGAATTCCTCCCATGTCATGCTAGAAGCAGCCTCTGCGCCACGCGCATGAGCTACTCCATTCCACCATGTAAGCGCTCTGGATTCCAGGACACTGGAAGCATATAGGGTTCGTCTTTCTGAGGGGCATTGGGTATGGAGGAAAGTGTTTTCAATCTTCTCAAGCCATTGGAGCATCACGGTGGCTCCTTCAAGACCTGTGAACTTCGGAGGGTTACCCGCATTAAAGGACTTAATGTTATAACTGGTGGTGTTGGTATTGTTTTGGCTCAAAGCTTGGGCTATTGCGGCGGCCATTTCCTGGGAACGTTGCTGTCTACGCATGCGCGAGGCTTCTCTTCTCTGAAATCGGCGAGATAGCGGAGGCATTCTATAAAAGTTTTAATTTTAGTTAATATCTTGGTTTTAGCGCAAAGTTTTAATCTTATAAAGCTTGGTTTCACGGAGTTAGATACTATCAAAAGTTAAAGTAAAATAAATGATCCTAAATGCAGACTTAATAAAGGTAACAAATTCGAATCAAGAACCGACAATTCACGTATCACCATGACTTTCCGAATTCCCAATTTAAAATAGCTAGTAAACGAGTATTGGAGATTGACGATTCATGTATCACCATGACTTTCCAATCTTCAATATAAAATATACAAGAAAATGAGTATTGGAGGTTGACAATTCATGTATCACCATGACTTTTCAAGTCTCCAACCTCAGAACATAATCGTAAATGGAAATTGAAAATCAACTATTCATGTATCACCATGACTTTTCGGATTTTCAAATTCAACAAACGAATATGTAAGTAAAATCAATAAAAATCGAAATTCAACAAAAATCGAAATATCGCGAAATAAAACATAAAATCATATACTGCGCAAGCGCGAGCATATTCATAAATAACGAGTAATTAACAATAAGCGCGCAAACATGAGATTTCTCTCATGCGCGAGAAGGGACTCTTAAGTATTCTAGGCCGTTACGTCTAACCACCTATCCTAAAGTCAACGAGCTCTGATACCAATCTGTAACACCCCGACCAAAGGCGGATTATTCATCGGGGCGCCACATATTGCTTCATTACTCGCGACACTATTGGTGTCAATATTTATTAATACACATTTTATCGCGCACTAGCGCAGCGGGGAAAATAAAGAACATAAATCAAACATAAATCAATATATTATAAATTATAACATTCAAAACAACATTAACTTGTCTTGATACATTTTAATTCTAGGTCCAAAAGTAAAAACGTCCTACGTGTCCACAAGCTCCAAAACAGCTACTGCAAACCTGAACATGTGTTAAAATAAACGTCAAACACTTGCGTGTTGGTGAGAAATCAAGTTTAATAGATAATCATAGATAATCACAGTAAATCTGCGCGCAACACGTGTATGTCTAGAGTTTAACAAGGGTGTAATCAGATTGTGATCAAGCCTAAGATAGTTCATAGATCATAGTTCAATCCATGCTCCCAATTGAGCATAAAAACGAGAAAACATCTGTGCAAGTGTAAACAAAGAAAACCGTAAACGATAGGTCTCCCGTGTTCAACTAATGGTACCAACGGAACTGCGGAATAGGCCGAACAAAGCGGTTAATGATACACACATACAAATAAACAGCCAAGTAAACGTCCTCAACACATGGGATACTGCGCGACTAAAGCTCATAAACAAGTTTAAGACTCTAAGTTTGTATGAACACATGAACATCCCAAAACATTAAAAGCAAAAAGGGATTAGGTACGAGATTACTCACATGATAAACGATGCGGTGGTAGATAAAGCAAGAACCAACTTTAAACAAGCACAAGTTAACCTATAAATAAGATTATTGTTTTAAGTCTTGATTATAAGTTAGCATAATTAATAAGTAAATTATAATATATATTACCGGAAAAGCACGAAGAACAAGGAGGAAGACGGAGGCAGAGAGGAAGACGGCAGAGAGAGCAAGGAGCAAGAGAACAGGAGAGATTAAGTGTTTTGTGTGTGATGTGTTATGAAATATTATTATTATTTATAGAAAAACCCTAGGAGACATAATCCCTAGAAAAGGGAAAAAGATCTCAAAAAGCAAAAGATTCCAAAAGCAAAAGATATCAAAAGATATGGCAGCTGCAGGGGGCAAGATAAAGCTGACAGGGAACAGTAACAGGCATGGGCGGATCAGATAAAGGTACTGGTCAAGCATGGCAAAAGCAGATCTCAAAAGATAATGTCAGTCACTTTTTCTACCAACCAATGGGGGTTGGTACGCATGCTGCGCCGAAAGTAACTATTCAGACATTAGATAGGTTAGGTCAACAGCACAGAAGATAAGACAACACAAAAGCATACAGGCTGGAATAAACAGAAGATACAAGGGTTAAGCGCGGGAAGGCTGAGTGCGCGAGCGCGAAGGCTGGCACAACAATCCTTAGCGCACTGCGGGAAGAATCACATCCTTAGCGTGCTGCGTGAAGAACAAGAATTCTAAGCGCATCGCGGGAAGAACATACATTCTTAGCGCATTGCGGAAGAACATGCATTCTTAGCGCGCTGCGAGAAGAGTTCTCTTCACGCATCGCAGGAACAAGATGTCTTCACGCAGGCTTCCATGTAAGGAGTCTGGCGCGTGGAGCTGCAGACATCCTTAGACGGGAAGAACCAAAGGACAAGCAAAAAGGAGGGAAACAAGGCGGAAAGAGAGAAGAGGGACGGGACGGCGGAAAGAAAGAGAGAGAAAGAGGCGGGAAGGAAAATATATATTATTATTAAAAGTAAAATATAAGTATAAATATTAAATCATAAAAGAGAGAGATCGGATCGGAGAAACGGGTACCTGGGTCGGGTCGGATCGGGGCAGATGTCACATAACGCACAAAGGTAAACCGTATATTTGGGGCTCGAAGCAAGAAGAAGCCTTTCTAACGCTCAAAGCGTTTGTTGTGTGAAGCTCCTGTTCTTGCGCTACCTGAGGGTAATGAAGATTTTGTCGTTTATTGCGATGCATCCAACCAAGGTCTCGGTTGTGTTCTTATGCAACGAGGCAAGGTTATCGCTTACGCATCAAGGCAACTCAAGGTTCATGAAAAGAATTATACAACTCACGACCTCGAACTAGGCGCAGTGGTATTTGCCTTGAAGATCTGGAGACACTACCTTTATGGTACTAAGTGTATCCTCTACACTGACCATAAAAGCCTTCAGCATATCTTTGATCAGAAGGAACTTAACATGAGGCAACGCCGATGGAACGAACTCATCAGCGATTACGATTGTGAGATCCGGTATCATCCTGGTAAGGCTAATGTGGTAGCCGATGCGCTCAGCCGAAAACCCTGCCAGCTTAACTGTATCTTGCCGCGCACCCAGCTTCACTTCGCGCCGATCCAAAGCAACCTCGAATCGCGCATTCGTGACGCGCAGCGCGCATCCATCAGTAATGGTAACCTTCGCGCCGAGTTAGCGTGTGGCGCGGAAGCGCATTTTGTGCCCAATCTGAGTGGAATTCTCTGCTACCTTAATCGCATCTGGATTCCCTTTGATGAGAATCTTCGCGCTGATATCCTGAGTGAAGCGCATAAATCTCGGTATTCTATTCATCCTGGCGCTGATAAGATGTACAAGGATTTGCGCATTACTTATTGGTGGCCCGGTATGAAAAAGGATATTGCTGTGTTCGTAGCTAGATACCTGACTTGTTCTAAAGTAAAAGCTGAACACCAACGCCCATCTGGTTTGCTCGAACAACCAGAAATTCCTACGTGGAAATGGGAATGTGTAGCGATGGACTTTATTACCAAGTTACCTTTGACAGCAAGCAAACATGATAGCATTTGGGTAATAGTGGATCGTTTGACTAAGTCTGCTCACTTTCTGCCCATTCGTGAAAACTACCGTGTTGAGCAACTCGCGCAGCTTTATGTCAAGGAAATTGTCTGCCGCCATGGTACTCCTTTGAGCATCATATCCGATCGCGATGGCCGTTTTATATCTCGCTTTTGGAAATCTCTCCAATCTGCGCTAGGAACTCGCTTGGACATGAGTACGGCATATCATCCCCAGACTGACGGTCAGTCTAAGCGAACTATTCAAACTCTTGAGGATATGCTCCGATCTAGTGTTCTTGATTTTGGGGGTAATTGGGATTCGCACCTGCCTTTGATCGAGTTCTCTTATAATAACAGCTATCTTTCCAGTATCGGTATGGCCCCATTTGAAGCACTTTACGGTCGTAAGTGCCGCTCCCCGATTTGTTGGAGCGAAGTGGGTGAAACTCAAATCACAGGACCCGAACTTGTTCAAGAGACAACCGATAAAATCGCCAAGATCCGTGATCATCTGCTGACTGCCAGAAGCCGACAGAAGAGTTACGCAGATCGCAGGCGAAAGCCTCTCGAATTTCAAGTTGATGATCTTGTTCTCCTCAAAGTGTCGCCCTGGAAGGGTGTTGTCCGCTTTGGGAAGAAAGGTAAGCTTGCTCCTCGTTATGTTGGTCCATTCAAGATTCTCGCGCGTGTGGGAAAAGTTGCCTACAGACTTGACCTGCCGCCCGCCGCTCAGTAATGTGCATCCAACGTTCCATGTATCCAATCTCAAGAAGTGTTTAGCTGACGAGAACCTTCACATTCCACTTGATGAAGTTCAAGTTGGTGAAACTATGCATTTCGTTGAGAAGCCTGTTGTGATTATGGATCGCGAGGTTAAGCAAACCAAGCGCAGTCGCATCCCTATCGTGAAAGTTCGCTGGGAGTCCAAGCGCGGAGCCGAGTTTACATGGGAAAGGGAAGATCAAATGAAGATCAAGTACCCGCACCTGTTCTCTGCGCAACCTACTTCGAGATAAATTTCGGGACGAAATTTCTTAAAGTAGGGAGACTGTGACATCTGCCCTGATCTGACCCGACCCAGGTACCCGTTTCTCTGACCCGATCTCTTTCTTTTATGATTTAATATTTATTTATACTTATATTTTACTTTTAATAATAATAATATATTTTCCTTCCCGCCTCTTTCTCTCTCTTTCTTTCCGCCGTCCCGTCCCTCTCCTTCTCTCTCTCCGCCCTCTTTTCCCTCTTGTCGCCGTCCCGCCCTTAAGCCTTGTTTCCCTCTTTCTTCCAACTCTTTCCTTGTCCTTTGTTTCTTCCCGCCTAAGGTTGTCTGCGCAGCTCCACGCGCCAGACTCCTTTCAAGGAAGCCTGCGTGAAGACCATCTGTTCCAGCAATACGCGAGACGAACTCTTCTCGCAGCGCGCTAAGAATTGTAATTCTTCTCGCAGCGCGCGAAGAACGGTAGTTCTTCCCGCGACGCGCTAAGGATTTGTAGTTCTTCTCGCAGCGCGCTAAGAATCGTAGTTCATCCCTCGACGCGCGAAGAATTATAGTTCTTCCCGCGGCGCGCTAGGAATTATAGTTCCTCCCGCGGCGCGCTAAGAAATGTGATTCTTCCCGCGGCGCGCCTTAGCCTTCTCGCGCTAAACCCTTTGAGTTTTCTTCTGTTGAATCTAGCCGTTTGCTTTTGTGTTGTCTTATCTTTTGAGCTGTTGACCTAATCTGCTTTATGTCTGAAAAGTTACTTTCGGCGCAGCATGCGCACCAACCCCATTGGTTGGCAGAAAAAGTGACTGACATTATCTTTTGAGATCTGCTTTTTCCATGCTTGACCAGTACCTTTATCTGAACCGCCCATGCCTTTTTTTTTACTGTTCCCTGTCAGCTTTATCTTGCCTCTGCAGCTGCCATATCTTTCCATATCTTTTGCTTTTGGATTCTTATGCTTTTTGATATCTTTTGCTTGATCCTGTTAAAGATCTTTTCCCCTTTTCTAGGGATTATGTCTCCTAGGGTTTTCCTATAAATAATGATATTATTTTTCCTAACACATCACACACAAACACTTAATCTCTCCTGTCCTCCTTGCTCTCTCTGCCGCCTTCCTTTCTGCCTCCGTCTTCCTTTCTATTCTGCCCTGCTTTTCCGGTAATATATATATTATATATAATAATTTACTTATTAATTATGCTAACTTATAATCAAGACTTAAATCAATTCATTAAAACAATAATCTTATTTATAGGTTAACTTGTGCTTGTTTAAAGTTGGTTCTTGCTTTATCTTACACCGCATCGTTTATCAAGTGAGTAATCTCGTACCTAATCCCTTTTTGCTTTTAATGTTTTGGGATGTTCATGTGTTCATACAAACTTAGAGTCTTAAACTGTTTATGAACTTTAGTCGCGCAGTATCCCATGTGTTGAGGACGTAGACTTGGCTGTTTATTTGTATGTGTGGATCATTAACCGTCTTGTCGGTCTATTCCGCAGTTCTCATGGTACCATTAGATGAACACGGGAGAACTATCGTTTATGATTTTCTCTTTTGTTTGCACATGCACAGTTTGTCTTGTTTGTGAGCTCAATTGTGAGCACTGGCAGTCTATGAATCTTAGAGTTGGTCCCGATCAGATTACACCCTTGTTGAAAACCAGACATACACATGTTGCGCGCAGATTTATTGTTATCTATGTATTGTATTAAACTTGATTTCTCACCAACACGCAAGTGTTTGACGTTTTATTTTAACACATGTTCAGGTTTGCAGTAGCTGTTTTGGAGCTTGTGGACACGTAGGAAGTTTTCTTTATTTTTGACCTAGATTAAAATGTATCAAGACAAGTTATTGCTGTTCGAATATTATGATTTATAATATATTGATTTATGATGATTTATGTTATCTTATTTTTGCTTTGCGCGTGCGCGAATGAATGTATTTATTAAATATTGACACCCAATAGTGTCACGAGTAATGAAACAATATGTGGCGCCCCGATGTATAATCCGCCTTTGGTCGGGGTGTTACACTTGTTGCGCCTTGATTGCGTGTGGCAACCTGACTACGTTCATGGTTGTTACCAGGTGGCAGGTGTCCAGCTGTCGCTCTCTGGCTGACGTCCCTGTCAGGAAATGTTGTGGTAACCTTCTAGAACTATATTGTTACAACTACTCTTTCTTGCCATGTAAGGTGTTCTTATTGTTTCTTCCTTGTGTGGAGCTTTTTGTGATCCACGGATCTTCGTCCACGAGCATCATTGATGACCCGCGGGTGTTATTCGTGATCCGCGAATCTCTTTTTAAGTCCGGGAATCACTTTTGTTACCCTACCTCTATAAAAACAAAACCTCTTAATTTCTCCTATCATATAGTTTACATAAAGTTAAGCAACATGGAACAAACCAATATGTTGCTT
>NW_027503418.1:0-36558 GCF_021521415.1 Bidens hawaiensis
TATATTTTTGTACATATTATAAAAATTTATAAACTAGAGAATTTATAACTTTATATGTTTTATTTTCGTTATTTTTTTATAAGGCTTAGATATTGAGTGACATAATATATGTATTATTTTTATTTATTTATTTATTTCTTGGTATGATATTATTATATATATTTAATAAAATTTAAGGTTTAATCTAAAAGAGCCAACGAGTGGAGCTAACGAGTCGAGCCAAAACCGAGCCACGAGCCGAGCTGACCCTGGCTCGAGCTCGGCTCGTTTATAAATCGAGCCGAGTCGAGTCGAGCTCATTTAGAATCGAGCTTTTTCGAGCCGAGCTTTTTTCGAGCGAGTTTCAAGCGAGCCGCGAGCCACGGGCTTTTTGAACAACCCTAATTTGGTCAGTGATTTCCTTTGTGATTTGTTTAAAACGGGCATGAATCTCGGCAAAAAAAAAAGGCTCATGTAAATTTCTTTTCTGATCCACATGAAGGAAGGTCTGCTCTCCGACCAAGACACATTCTTGTGTTTGGATGGGCTGGGGGGAAGCATGCTTGTGTGGACCTTACTGGGGTGTCCTCTTTTCGGGCTTAGGGACACCAGGTTTGTTGCTAGTCGGGCCGTGTTAAAGGCAGAATCAAGAAAATTGCTAAGTACGAGAAGGCGTGTGTTGAGAATCAACACACCTTCATTCCTTTTGCTTTCGATACATTTGGGTATATTGCTCTCGATGCTGCTACGTTTATGAAAAGAGTTCAGCGGGTCGTGCACAGTAACTCAACGACGCCGAAGAAACGATAACTTTGTTTTCAGTAGGATCAGTGTTGTCATTCAAAGGGGGGTGGCGTCGCAACTTGTTGTCTGCTTACCTGTCTCTCTGTTATAATTGAATCCTTTTATATGTTTTTAATTAATCGAAAAAAGGTATAAATTTCATTGCAAATTCAGTTGTAATCATAATGGGGTATCTTTTTTTATATTATAAGCGATCACTAAGTATCATTATTGCACGTGTATTACGAAGAACCGAACTGAAACTGTCATAACAATATCGGCGACACGCCGATTTTGTCCAAACAACATCGGTACCTGTACTATCTGAATCGTTACGATTACTTGTTTTTAAGATTTGCGTAGATATTCTTTTGGGACATATCACAACATTTACATTTTGGGATTTATTTTTGTTTTGTTATACCAAATTCCGATATCAACCATAATAAATCAAACCGTGAACGACCAGATTCCCACCACAACACATGTAAAATTCCATTGAATTGATTATTCACCAAATTTGTTTTAAAACATGTTTATGTATTATGTTTAAGGCTCCTAGAATCAATTTCACATCAACACATATTGCTCTCCTTTACATAGGAGTTGTTATTCCATCTTTCTTAGACAATGTATTGTGGTCGAATCTTCATCCTGGATTCATCCTCTAATATTGTTTCATCTGGCGCTGAGTGGATGCTGACTAGGCAATAGATAAAGCCCTCGCAGAAGTCACCTGAGCATGTTGTGGTTCATGTAAGCGGGGGGCTTCATCGATTTTTTTTTCAAAAATGTAAAATAGCAATATAAATTAAAAGATAAATTTTATAAACAAAACAACCAAAACAATACAAATTATAATAAACATAACATATAACGTAAAACAGATGAAGAAAAACTAATAAAACCCAAGCTTACAACCATTTTTTCTTCAAAATTTAACTTACAAAGCCTATAAAAATAACACCTAAATAATACCTAATAAAACGGGGGCTTCTTTTGTCTCCACAAAATTAGGTCAAGCCAACTTTTTTTTTTTCAAAATACAACCATTTTTCATATGACCATGTGAGTTTTTGACAACCTGGCACCGGATCTAAACAGATCATTACTTTCAAATCATCTTTCAATGGTGCCACCCCGCTCACCTGATGCCAATCGCGCCCTCGCTTGCTTGATTTTGTTGCGGTGCTGGCACCTGCGTTGAAGCCTCACAATAGATAGTCTTAATTTGGTTTTAAATAATACTTTTAACAAGTCAACTCGGTTTATTTGTTTGGATTTCAGTTCTTTAAATTGAATATTTTTTTTGATTGATCCTTAAAATGACACTGAAGTGAATTTAAAGTTAAAAAAACATACTGAAAACCTAACTGTAATTTTTTAGGTTTCGGTCTTAAAGAGAACGTCGAATTTTTACAAAATGGGTGTTCATTTGTTTCAGATTTTATGTCCTTTAGTATTGTTTATATATTCTTAAAGGGTTATATGTTTTTCTTTTCCTGTAAAATTAGCAACTTCATAGCTCAATATATGCAATTAAGGTTCATGGGGTAAGATCGAACTAATTTTCCCTAAAGAGCCGACTTAAAATCAAACTAGAAATCATTATGTAATTTGATTCCATTTTGAAAAGTTTATGTTTGATTCGATTCACTTTATTTTTTTTTAATTTGGTTTAAAAACGATATAAACCACCCTCGGTTTAACTTATAATGAAAGTATGAAATCTGTTGTCTTTGTGGTAGCAATGTTTCTTATCAGATCCTCTTTTATATTTTGGCAAATTATTTGGATTTGTTCGGCTCCTTCGGTTTTCCGATATGAAAAATCTCATTTCTAATTAGCATAGCATGTGGATTGGTTCACATCATATATTTGCATGCGCGGAAAGATTTGTTCGTCAAAAGCATAGGCAAGCTAGGGTAGTGCACAAGGAGAACCTGACATTGGAAATGATTCAAAGGTAGTTATTGTTGTTACAACTAACCTAATTCATATGTAGATATTTTATCGGTAACAAGAAAAACATCTTATGTATCTGAGGCAGAGAACATAATACACCTGAAATGCATTAAGATTGAAATGTCGGATTGTAATGCACCTGCTATGTTGACAATATTATACTAGTTAAGGTTGTGGATGTGAGATGATTTTAGATCTACTCAAAGTCTTTATGGCACACGGTTTTTGTGAGTTGAGATTAGATACATGAAAGAGGTAAGTGGGTTCAAATCGAGTATGCCTCTTCGACTACATAGAAAGTTATAAAACATGTGCTACGCTTAAATGACTTTTAGTAGATGAATCATATTAGTCAATCGTTTGTACCCGATGAAAGGAAGGTATGAATTGAAATCAATGTCTTATATTTGTTGTAAGGGATTCTGGTGGCAATGTGGCCTAAGAAAATCACGTTTGAATTGGGTGATTGTGTGTTTCATAGATGGTGATAAAGATTAATTTACAACTTTAAGGAAGGTGTGTGTTTTGGTCAAAAATCGGTTTAAGGATAATGTAACCAAATCGGTTTTGTGAGGTAGAGTGCTTGTATAACAATGGTGAATATGTAGCCAAAATTTATATAAACACAGAGATTTGTTACGAGGAAAATTCCTTGATCGATTTAGGATCGCCGGTACAAAAACCCTGGGTGATGACAAATCGTCTATCACCACTATATTAATCAAAAAAGGATATTACAAAGGTGAAGCTTATGATCGGTGAGTACACTAAAGCAAGTGTAAGTGATTGTAGCTTAAATGATCTCTGCGAAGTATGTAGTGAACGATGTGTTTTGTAACCTAAAACCGATCATAGCTCAATAAATACACATGATAACCAACTATAAGTCCTATTAATCTGCCACTATTCTAATGTTTACGTTGCACTCTGTTTGACCACGTGCCACTTCCCATAGACTGCGAAATAATAGGTAGACCAAGTCCTTTAGCCGTTATACCTGTTACAAACGAAACCATTCAAAGAATACAACCGTTAATAGACAATAAGTACTGAGGATACATGATCCTGATATAACCTGGAAAAAATATTTAAGGAAACTTGATCCAGAAGTCACATAAGGATAACATATCCTCAGCACAAAAATCTGTGCCCTAACAATTGCCCCCCAAAATGGCGGTTGTGAGTAGATTCCAACTGTCATTTTGAATTCAAATCGCCTGCAAATAGAAGATTAGATGTGATAGGTTAGATACAATCATCACATATCTTGATTTACCAACTCCCGCCTATAAACGCGACCACTTATATCCTCTTATAATCACATCTCGACAGATATCAGGTATCCTTTCTACTCCCTTCTTCTCTTTCAATCTTAATAATGTATATAGTTTCTATTTCATCTTCTTCCGATCAATTGGAATCAAATGACCTCTGATCTCAAGGCTGTTTCCCGGAACAACCCTTCTTGATCGGTTATTCATACCTTTTTTCGTTATTCACTCAGAACTTTTTTTACCATAACCGGCATTAGATATATCCAAGCGATGCCGATGCTTTGGATGGTGTTGCATACCATAGAGAGAATCATCGAAGAGGAGGACATCAAGTTTCGGTTGTCGGAGTTAGCATACCTTTACACCTTTGTCATCCATGAATCTACCCGTTTAGTCTTGAAATCAAAGACACATCAACCAACTCTTATCCATAAAGCCACCCAAAACGGTTCATATTGAAAAAAAATCATTTCTTTTTTGCTAAAATGGATTCTATTCCTAGTGGGTTTGATCTACCCATAAGGTGGATTAGGAAGGGTAGGATCCAAGATCCTCTGACAAGTCGGAGAGGATAACACACCCTTATTCTAATGTATTATTTCTGTTTTTCTTTTTTCAGTTGATACCTTTGCTTTGCTTGCTGATCTTTCTGGTGTAGAGGAAAGGGTGAAGAAGTTTCTTTCACTAGATCCTGAGATTAGGACATTTCAAGCCAAAGCTACTGAAGCCATTCAAGAATCAATTTCAGAGTCATTAAGTGACATGTCAAGTAAGAATTTAATAATAATACTTTATATTAATGAAAAATAAGAGAAAACTTATCTTTATATTGTATTTTGTAGGTGCTCACAAGTCTAGCAAATCAGCTTCCCAGTTTGCCTTGAAAGAAATCGATTCTCATTGTGAAGAGAGAAACTCCGAAGACCACTCCAGTTCACGAGCCACGCCCAGTAACAACTCGTGCCAAGTCAGGAGCTTCAAAAAAGAAAGAAGACTGCTAAGCGAGATGATCCTTTTGAAGCCAGAAAATATCTCATCACCATTGTACGTGATCCTTTATCCTGTTTGTCTGCTGCTGTGGATCCATATCCTCTTGAACTTATTTCCTTATTTCATGTAGGCCATGGACTCTTCCAAAAGCAATCATGACAAGATTGTAAAAGATTTTGAAGACACTCTGTTAGGGATGAGAGATATGGACGCTGCCAAGGACAAGACCATCTCCAAGTTGACCAATGAAAAGAAGCAGGCGGAGGATCACGCATTCTCAGTTGAAGCCCAACTGCAAGAGGAGGTGCCCGTGCAACCAACGAATCTAAAATTTGGTCCGCTAAGTATTTCCTTCAAGCAAGGATCAAGATCATGACTGAGGCCAACCATCCTTCCTTTGACAAGTCGGCATGGGATTTGGAAAAATGGAAGCAAGCTCTGGTGGTATTGGGCGATGGCGAGGATGAAGATGGTGAGAGTATTGAGATGACAACTGGTGGAAATGAAGCTGAGATGGTTGATGCAGGGAAGGATGCGGCAGCAGAGGAGGAAGCCAATAAGATGGGCAATGAAGGATACATAATATAAGGCCTGAGCCCACTTTTTTAGTTGTTTATGTTTTTTTGAATATTTGATGGTTTGTACTAAGACAATATTTAATTAGGGTGAAGGATCTGTGATCCTTAAGATAATCATGGGGGGTAGCAAAGATGGATGGATCCTCTTTTTTTGGGGATGAAGCCGTTGTTGCCCCTTCTTTTATCTTTCCTGCACTTTATGAACTGTTAGTAACACATGCTTAACCAGGGTGGATGGTCCATTTTTATATGGTGAAATCAGGGTTAAGATTTTTGGTAAGTCTAGGTGATCTTTAATAATAATAACTTTAATCTTTTGACTATTGCCTATTGTTTATTATTATGAAAGCATAGTTGTTATTGTTTAGTTTTAAGAACAAATTATCCTTATAAAAATAGATTAAGGATCTTGGATCCTTAAATATAATAATTGCTAAAGATACAATCTTAATGAATATAACTTCATAAGTAAAAATCATACCATAAGGTATGATTAGTCCTAAGTTACCACAAATATTTCCAAGATGTTTGTAGATAGACTTAGGATACCAGATGCAAATGTCTTAAGATTAAGTCAAGTGATCATATGAACTGGGGTTAAACCCAATTAACAGGGGACAAGCCCAACAAACTAGGGGACAAGCCCAAATAACTAGGGATAAGCCCAAAAACTGGGGACAAGCCGAAAGATACGGATGTTAAACTGGGGACTCGCCCGAACCGGGATTTAGCCCAAACACAAGTGACGTGAAAACGCCAAAACCTTAGCTAACATGAAAATGTTAGAAGCCTTGGAACTTGAGCTAACATGAAAATGTTAGAAACCTTGTGTACGGTACGCCTACCATTAGTTCGTAGGATCCTCTATATAGCCGAAAGCAATGAAATTGTCAGCCTCTAAGCGTGTACTGGTCCCATTGCCCCAAACTATACTATGGATAGCTTGCACTACAGGCGAGAGTGTATAAACTATAATTCATGAGAAAGGTGAAAACCTTATAAGGTGTGATCATCAGGGATTACACCTTAGTCGTGGGATTAAATCAAAGAGATATTGATGTACCTTAAGCATGGGAGATAGGTGGCCAACCCCTTAACCGTTGAATTCCTTATTTAAATATGCATTGTCTTAAAGCTTAACAAAAATAAATATTAAGAATATAGTTTCCTTTGGTTAGCAATAGAAATCTGAAAGATTTTACCAACTTTACGATCCTTGATCCTTTAAGGATCCTGAATCCTGATTAAACAAAGTATCTCTTAAGATGGATAGCATTCCATGATCTTGGCAGTTGGTCACCTTCCATGGTAAGTAGATGGTATGCCCCTTTTCCTGCTTCTGATTCAATCAAGTAGGGCCCTTCCCATTTTGGTGCTAACTTTTCATCTGCAGGATTGGTTGTATTTTGAAAAACCTTCCTTAGTACCAAATCTCCTTCTTGAAATTTTCGGATCCTGATGTTCTGTTGTATGCTCCAGCTATCCTTTGTTGATATGCAGCCATTCTGACTTTTGCTAAGTCTCTGAGCTCATCAACAATACCTAGATCCTGGATAAGACTTTCACCGTTGGCCTGAGGATCACAGATGCTTGTTCTGGCTGTAGGAACCACCATTTCTGTACGAATCACAACTTCTACTCCAAACACCAATGAGAAAGGTGTTTGACCTGTTGCATTCTTGGTTGTTGTTCTTTCAGCCCAAAGAACATAAGGAAGGTCCTCAACCCACTTGCCTTTCTTGGATCCTAGCTTCTTTTTCTAGTTGTTGATGATAATTTTGTTGCTTGACTCTACTTGACCATTGGCTTGAGGATGAACTGGTGTAGAAGTGATCATCTTGATACTCCAACTGTCACAAAAACTAGTAGTTCTTTTCCCAATAAACTGGGATCCATTATCACAAACAATTTCAGATGGGATATCAAATCTATTTATAATATTTCTTTTAATGAAGGATATATTCCGGTAAGAGTCATGAATGCTGTATCCTCTTGATCAGATGGTTCCATATGAATTTATTGAAATCCAGAGGAAGCATCCATAAAAGTGAGCATCTCATGTCCTGATATAGCATCCATCATGGATTCAATGTGTGGTGTGGGGAAAGGATCCTTGGGTGTTTAAATTAGTAAACTCGACACATACCCTCCACTTTCCATTTTTCTAAGAAACAACCACTACATTGGCTAACCATCTTGGATACTTTACCTCTCTTATCATACCTGCTTTGAGAAGTTTTTCGACTTCTTCCTGGATAATGATATTTCTTTCAGGTGCAAATTTCCTCCGTTTTTGGTAGACAAGCCTGATAGAAGTATCTATCCCTAAGTTATGCGTAATAATTTCTTTAGAGGTACCTGCCATATCAGAGTGTTTGAAGGCAAAGGTGGATTTCCTTTGTTTGAGGAAGGATACTAGATCCTCTTCAATGTTGCTGAGGATACTGGATCCTATATACACCTTTACATCTGGATCCTCAGGTTCCAAGGATACTTCTTTTAGATCTTTTTCCCGAGCTTCCAGCACGTCTCTTTAATTGTGCTTTGATTGCTATGCGATGGTCTGCTTCGTAGCTGCCTTCATAGAAGAAGTGTATTAGTTCCTCGCTTCCCCTTGGTCACTATCAATATTCAATACTCCCCATGGGGTTGTAAGCTTGATACATTGATGGTTGGTGGAGGCTACTACTTTCATCTCATGTATCCAGGGCCTGCCAAGAATCACATTACAGCATGACAGGTTATCTACAACACAAAACTTCTAAAAATAATTAACTCCATCAATGTAAATAGGAAGCTTGATGACCCCCAATAAATAAAGTAATAATCAAACCGTCATGGTGAGGATCCTGGAGATGTATGCGATCCTTCTCGTCAAAGGTTATGACCCTTTGATATGTTAAAGTCGTCGTCCTGATGGGTTTTTCATCACTCTTCAATCTGGTTTCTTTAGCATGTCGTTTTGCTGAAGAGAATGAGGTTCCACATATGTCTGAATCCTCAGAGATAAAATTGATAATCTGTGCATCAGGTGGTAGTAGATCTGCTTTCTGTGGGATTTCTTCAAGATCCTGGATCCTTGATTTATTTCTTCCCATTAGCTCCTTGAAGTGACCCTTGCTTAGAAGATAGCCAATTTCTTTTCTTAGACCAATACAGTCATCAGTCATGTGGCCGAAGTCATCAGGGTATACACACCACTTGGATTTGTCCTTGAAGGATGTTGACTTCTCATTCTTTCGAGGCCACCTTGCTTTTTCTTCAAGATCTCTCATGGCATATAATAAGTCAGGAGTATCAACGGAAAAGCAATACTCGGATAATCCTCATCATCGTTCTTCTTCGACCGCATGGATGTTTTGATTGTTGAACTTTGAATAGGGCTTGAAATTGTTGTTCCTGTAGGAGGATCCTTGCTTTTTATCGGGTGAATCCTATTTCGTTGAAGTACCCAATCTTTCCTGGATCATTTTGTTATTTTCTAGTCAGATGAATCTGAGCGCCCTATTTCTGACTTCATCTAATGCCCTGCATAGGGTCATTACAAGATCATCATAAAATGGGAAGCCCTTTTGTAATCCCCTCTTGTATGCCTCAACATCCGTAGCCATGTCAAGATTTGGAATCTCCAAGGCTTCCCTTCCAAACTTGGTGAAAAAGTCCCTTAAGGATTCATCACGAGGTTGGACAACACCGTATAAATCATTAGTTAAATTCTCAAACTTTCTACTACAAGAAAATTGGCTATTGAATATATTAACTAAGTGAGAAAATGAAGTAACAGAGTAAAGAGGAAGACTTAGCAGCCATTTGAGATCGGATCCAGTTAATGTGGATCTGAAACCTTTGCACAAGCAGGCTTCTTCAAGTCTGTCCGGAATGGGATTGATTTCCATTCTTTCCCTGTATTGAGCCACATGTTCCTCTGGATCGGTTGAGCCATCGTAAACTTTCATGTTGGGGGTTTGAAAGCGCTTCGAGATTTCAGCATCACATATTGGTGGAGCAAACCTTGGTAGTTTATGACTTCCTTCTGGAATTTCAGGAATGGGTCAAACCACCCCTGGAATACTGAATATCATATCCTTCAGTTTCTGTAGTTCATGGGCCCTGGCTTGATTGATACATGTATCCTGCGTAGAACCAAGGTTAGTGTCTAAATATATATGATTATAAAGTTTACCTCTTTGTTGATTAAAGGATGGCATCCCAGAAGAGTATCCAGGATAAGACTATGACAGTTGGTCCACCAGAAGCAATGGTCTGCATAGGCATAAAGTCTCCCTCATGAACTTTCGACGACTTTTGATGTTGAACTACCGAGGATCCTTGACTCTGCATGAAGGATCCTTGAGGCTGATAGTTGGAGGATCCTTGATGAAACAATCCTATGGATCCTGGCTGAAGGATGGATGATCCTTGGTGAAAGATCGAGGGCCCTGAGTGTGCTGACCCATGAATACTGGATGAAAGATCGAGGATCCTTGAGCATGCTGACCCATGTATCATGGTTGAAGGATGGATGATCCTGAAGATCGAGGATCCTTGAGTGTGCTGGCCCATGGATCCCGGTTGAAGGATAGATGATCCTTGTTGAAAGATCTAGGATCCTTGAGTGTGCCACCTGGTTGAAGGATAGAGGATCATGGTTGGAAGAAGAATGATCGTTGAAGCATGAAGGATCCTTGAGCATGTTGATCCGTGGATCCTGGAGTGGTAAAATCCAGCACCCTAGGCATCAAGGGAGTCTGATCCACCACTGGCCTCTTTGTCTTCTTGAGATCTTTAATTTCGTTAGGATCCTCTAGTTTGTTTTGTTATGCTGCTCCATGTACAACTTAACCTGTGAAAACGTAGCAGAAACATCATTGTTAGAAGTTACCATAGAAGTGGCAACAGAAGACTTGGAGCCTTGGAAGACTGGGGTACATTTGTCCTTTGTACTCTCGCGAATGGAGGAGGCATCAGCAATGAGGCTTTTGATGAGAGAGAATGTGATGAAGGCATGGTAGTTGAAGCAGAGGATCGTTGAGAGGCCATTGGTAGTGATATAGGTTGAAAATGTTGAAAATTTATAAGAAATCTTCTGGATTAAAGCACCACTCGCCCCACGGTGGGAGCCAAATTGTTTTGGTCAAAAATCGGTTTAAGGATAATGTAACCAAATCAGTTTTGTGAGGTAGAGTTGTGACACTCGTCAATTTCAGGTTAACTCCGTTAACCCGGACTCCGTTAATTCAAACTCAAGATCACACGAACTATGTCATTCCAGTTAATGCATTTCTTCATTGCATTTAATTAGAGTTTAAATTAAATGTGACAATCATTACACAAATAGTCTTTTGTAGTTTCACCGAATCACACACGAGTCGACTCAAACCGTTGGTGAACAAACAATAAATATTATAAACAAGCACTTGGTATAAATACGTGTTATGTTTATATGTAATTTGGTGCTTACATGTATAACATCATATTATGGATGAAATAGACTAGTTTGTGCTAGAATTAAACTAAATAGAAGTTGAGGGTGCAAGTTGTAACATGTGATATAATTAATTATTATATAAACAAACTAATAACACAAACCCTAACCATTTCCCTCTCTCCTCTCCCTTGCGACGACAGCGCCCCCCCTCTCATGTTCAGCCGAAACACAACACACACACACATACAATAATTCTTGCAAGCTTGTTGGAAGGTTCAAGGTGGTAACTAGGTAACTAAAAACTCTCTCTAGCCTATTCCATTGATTTAATTGCATGATTAAGAATGATAATCAAAACCCTAGACCTTAAAATTGATGTTTAATGATGAGTTAGGGTTTATTGTTGTATTGGTTGATGAACACTAGTGATTTGATGACTAGTTGTATTATTATTGATTGTTAATCACACGTTTCTTTGAAATTGAATCTTTGAGTAAACCCTAAAAGTGCATGAAAAGTGTAATTGAGTTGCATGGTTGATATATTATGAGTCTAGATGGTTGGATACATGGTTAATTGTTCATAGATTGATAGTTTGTTGAAGTTTGGTAAAAACTGATGCTGGACAGAATCATAATTGCAGGTTAAAACCGCTGTAACTTAATGTTAATGATATGTTTTGAAGTAATTATTGACTCTATGATGTAGTAGATTCTAAAGATTATGAGTTTGTAATTTTTGGACGCGTGGAAGTCAGTTTTTATTAATTTACAAATTAGTTGTGCAGTTTTGATTCGGGAAGCCTTTTTATAGGCTGTTTTGCTAATAGTATATCTCACAAGCTAAAAGACCAGTTGAGTTGATTCCACTTCTGAAAATTAATAAATTGAGTTTGGAATCTAACTCAATTGTCTTTGCATTAATTGAATTAACCATGTAACGGGACTAGTCAAGAGCTTTTTGTTGCGCATGATAATTACTGCTGTGTACCTACTGTGTTTTTTTGACTCTTGTGATAAAGCCGTGTAAGCTAAAAATATAATAAAAATATTTTTAGAAACCTAACTCACGTGTGCTTATGTGGTAAATTTTGGGATTTTGTCTACATGTTATGGATAGTGAAATAGAGTAATCTTGATGTGTTATGTAACATCCCCAAAATTTCGATCCAAATTTGACAACTTAGGAAAGTTGAGGGATCAAAAATAATATCAAGACAAGTTATGAGAAAATATTAAATAAGGAAATATAAGAAAAATAAGGAAATAAAAATATTTCCTAAGCTAAGTATTCGGAAATTTGTAAAAGAAAATTCATCCCGCATTGAAAGATGTAAGAAAGTGGAAGCATTCCACATGAGTATAAATAAGGAAATGAAATCCATCCAACATGGAAAGTGGTAAAGAAATGGAAGCTCTTTATAAGAGATAGAATTTCCATAGTTATATTCTTTTATGCCAAGCATGCACCTAGTAGTCCTAGCGGAGGGTGCGTAGCACCCGACGCGCACGCGTACGGTCTCGGGCTTAGGCGCGGGCGGGGGACGATGGCGACGGCGACGGCGAAGGGCGTTGGGCGCAATGTGGCGCTTTGATGGCGCACTTTGCACTCCGCACGCTCGCATCGCCGCGAGCCGCTTGATAGCCACCTTAGTATTTTTGGACAACGAGAACTAGACCCAGATATGACAAGCTATCAAAGTCAAAGGACTAAAATGAAAAATCATATACATGGACCCATCGCGCTACGCGATGAGTCCAAGAAGACAGGCATCGCGTAACGCGATGACCCGTGATGACGCATCACACATGTGTCATACTCTGGCGACACGTGGCAGCAGGGCAGGACACGTGGCAGACGTGTCAGGCCACGTGGCGTGAGCTTAGAAAAGGTGGGCGTCGCGGTACGCGACGCCGTTGAAGAAGGGACCAATCGCGTATCGCGATGTGATCCAAAATCAGCTATAAAGGGGAGGCCATGGGCTCATTCCCTCACACCTCCCATACTCTCTCTCTAAGTTACTTTCTCTCCGTACCTCGGTTTGCGTGCCGAACATCGTTTTACATGCCACCGAACCAACAAATATTACCTCGTAATCCGTGCCAAAAACACGGTGTTTTCCTCAAAGTGCGTGCCAACAAAGTAACCCGACATCCTCCTCGAAGTACGTGCACGGCCCGGCGACACGTGGTCATCACCTCGATTTGCGTGCCAAGAAAGGTGGATCAAGAACGCCTCGATAAAAGTGCATATAGAGTAGAAGTACTGCCCGTATAAACTTAGGAATATCTAACTCCGAATACCCGTGCGAGGTAAGGGGTTCTGCCTAAGTTATTATTTTATTATTATAAATGGCTTAGACCATAGTTGGGGGTATAGCCCGAACTTTGATTACGATTAAGAATAATATAACTTTTCTTAAGCAAAGGTTATAGTTAAAATAATATTTCTTTAATATTAAGAAATATAATATTCAAAGAGTATAGTTAAATAATGTTTCTTCTTTAAGAAGAAACTCAGTATAGATGTTTCTTCCTGAAGAAGAAATGAACATATAATTGGTAAATAAAGAAAGGGACTAAAGGTCCAAATGTTTTATAAAAACAAATGTTTTTTATCAAGGTTAAAGCTATACAAAACGGACTAAAGGTCTGAAGCTAGATCGATGATCTAGTTATTTATATAAAGGTTATTCTCGTACTATAGGTCCGAGGTAACAGAACAAGAAGAAGAATCAGAAAACAGGAATCAGTAACAGAAACTGATTATAAACAGAAAAGGTGAATACGCCCCAAACCTTTTATATTGAGTCAGAATGTTTGCATAGGATTTGTGAATCTTTAAAAACTTTGTGTAAAATAATAAGAAACATACACTTTGATTAAGAGTATACATGTGTCTGGATCCAAACATACATGGTGACTCGGCATTTCCCCGAGGCCATGCATATCATCAACATGCCTCTGAAGGTCTACGGGACTGTTCAGAGAAATGATATTGTGTATATAATTAATTGTACAAGGTACTTAGGGTAATTTGATCCCAATGTAGTTGGGTGCCTAATGAGTAGTCACAAATGTATTATTGTTGGTTTCACAAAGGTATTGAAAAGATATTTTAAGAGTCAGCGTTATTCACCAGCTTTGTGCTGACGTATTTTCCCACCCATGTTACGGGGAAACTAGAAAGGTTAGAACAGACAAGCAAGAAGGAATAGAAGATTGGAGTTATAGTCATTAGATGCTATCTGATGGCTCAGATATTTTATTTTAAAATATTAAAAAGAGTTATGTTTCATAAAGAAATATATTTGAAATATCAAACGGGTATTTAAACCCGAGTTTTTAATAAGTTTTCAATATAATAATATGTAATTAAAGACTTCTGCTAAAACGAAACCCGCAACTCTAATTTATTTACAAAACAGGTACCAACTATTGGTCACACGCCTAGGCCCCAAGTGAGGGTGTGATAGGTTGGTATCAGAGCCATCAATCTTAGCGAATCAGGTATTTAATTATACCTAGGCTTTGATTAAGGATAAGTTTTGAAAACTTATTATATTGATTCAAACAAACTAGATACTTAGTTGAAAAGCATCAAGAAATTATTCAAGACTAATATGGATAAGATATAAACAATACAAATAAGATAGGAACGTCTCTCTACGTCTCCCTATCCCTAAGTCTAACCTCGCGCAGATGTCCGATTGTCAATCTAGCCAAGGATCATGTAAGCCACGATCTGGTAAAGGAAAAGGATTTACGGGAACGTCTTTTCTCCCAATTCCTATATCTAGCGATGAAAACTCATACCAAACAACAATGGAGGAAGATTCAGATTCATTTGATTCTGATATTCCGTTAGCTTAGATAATTCCAAAATAAAACACATATGGAGTAGGATCAAGTAGATCCAAGAAACCAATGACGCCAAAGGAAAACGAAGTAATGAATTTTCCGGAAGAATATATTCGAGAGCATGAATATTTTCCGGCAACTCAATATCCTTACCTTGCTTACACTCAAAATGAAGAAACGATGAAAGAAATAGAGATGAAGGAAAAAGAAAAGGAGGCTAGCAAAAACATCAAGAAAGATAGTAAGATTAAGAAATTAGCCATTCGCTGGAAGAAATAAAACCTTAGTAATTGTAGAGAGTATAATTGTAACAGATAATATGCACTATTGTAACTATAATAAAATGAATAAAAGATATGCTTTGAATTCTTCGAATATTAGACTTATCTTTTAAAATTTTTATTGTGGTATGTTGAGAGAAGAAAGTGCAAACTCTCACAACAGTCCTCCCAAGAAATCGGGAAATGAATAAAACATTAATAATAAAGATAAGGATAATGAAATTCCCACCCAATATAAAGAAGAAATTCAAAAGATGATTAAAGAAGCTATGAAAAACATTTCTACAAGTCAAAGTCAAACAAAATCCAGCAAGAGA
Source organism: Bidens hawaiensis (assembly GCF_021521415.1). Lineage (NCBI taxonomy): Eukaryota > Viridiplantae > Streptophyta > Magnoliopsida > Asterales > Asteraceae > Bidens > Bidens hawaiensis. The sequence goes on from NW_027503418.1 coordinate 15,456, forward strand.
AGTAAAAGTAAATCTAGAAAGGAAGAGGCTTATGATAGCTCTACAGCTAATAATAATCCAAGGAACAAGAAACGAAAGAAGCGTAAGATCCAAAAGGGATGCAACTTTAAGAACTTTAAAGTTTACGATCCTAAAGAATTTCATGGAGACTCAGATGGTATAGCCGCTATGAGATGGCTAGAAGAACAAGAATCAATCGTCACCATAAGCAAATGCACTAGTGAAGAAGCTATCCAGTATTCTTCACAAATGTTCAAGGGAGAAGCTCTTGAATAGTGGAACACCCTGATTCAAACTAAGGGTCGAGAAACAATGTATAATTTAAGTTGGGAAACATTCAAAGGTCTTATATTAAATAAATTTTGTCCAACTCATGAAATGGATCGAATTCAAACCGAGTCATGGAATCACAAGGTTATTGGCACAAATCTTTGGGAATATAACACTAAATTCCTAGAGTATTGCCGATTGGTTCCACATTTAGTAACTCTAGAATATAATAAAGTAACTCGTTATATATATGTGTTACCAAGAGAAATAAGAGACATTGTACGATCCCATATGCCAGAAACACTAGATTCGGCTATGGAAGTGGCCGGATCCTTAATCAACAGAATGATAAGGAATCAAGAAGAAGAAAAGAAGAAATACGAAGAAGCAAAGAAACCAAAAGATTCCAAGAAGTTAGAAAAAGATGAAATCATTCCCAAGTTAGCATGTAAAACTTGTGGAAGAAAACATACTGAAAAATGTCGACTAGAAAATACAAACAATTGTGCATACTACAAGAGAGCAGGACACACAATAGAAGAATGTCGTAAGAAGCTAGGAGTACGTTTTACATGTGGAGAAACGGGTCATTTTAAGACTGAATGCCCAAAAAGAAAAGCTAGTCAAGATTAATGAATGACAAGATCACATCAAGGAAATGTCAAGATAGACTAGCTAACTTTTGTATATTAATTGTAACTTGTTCTTAAACGAGAAGTTTTGTAATCAAAGAAGGGTATTTAATTCCCTAAGTTATAAATGAAATATTAGCATATAGATCGTGTTAATACACAAAAATGCTTATATTCATTATCTCGAAAAGACAATAAGAGATCTAGACACCGAAAGGTTTTATTCGGAACTCAGAATGAAAAAGGCTTTAACATATCATCTAGGAAGATGATTAGAAAATTTCGTTCAAGAAATACAAGGACGGTATATCATCAAAAATAATTCGTTCAAAGAATCCAACTGATAGAATTATCTACCAACTATGGTTGATCAAAAAGTCAAAGAAAAAGAGCTCGAAGATATTCAAGAAATACAATTGCTAAGTATAGCAAATGTGATTAAGACAAAGTACAAGGGTAATGTTAGAATATAGAGAAGGTCATTGATCAAGATCAAGGATAGAATGGATTCGATAGACTGAATTTAAACAAACAACTTAGTGGAATAGATTCGATAGACTGAATCAAAACAAAAATGTAGTTAACATCAGTAAATTTTTAGAATACAAACGGTAAGGTAAATAGTTAAACACAAATGATCAATGTGTTTATCAATTTATATTTACTAATGATATTCTGAACTATTAACTGGTTACATCATTCAAGGATGTAAAGTTGACCACAAAAACAGAAACCACATCAACTCCACATTCAGATTATAACTAAAAGAACCAGATTAGATAGGATCTAATCATCAATCAAACGTAAGAGTCATTCGCACTTTAAACAACGAATCTCGAGGACGAGATTCATTTCAAGGTGGGGAGGATGTAACATCCCCAAAATTTCGATCCAAATTTGACAACTTAGGATAGTTTAGGGATCAAAAATAATATCAAGACAAGTCATAAGAAAATATTAAATAAGGAAATATAAGAAAAATAAGTAAATAAAAATATTTCCTAAACTAAGTATTCTAACATGAAAGAAATAAGTAAAAGAAAACCCATCCCACATTGAAAGATGTAAGAAAGTCGAAGCATTCCACATGAGTATAAATAAGAAAATGAAATCCATCCAACATGGAAAGTGGTAAAGAAATGGAAGCTCTTTATAAGAGATAGAATTTCCATAGTTATATTCTTTTATGCCAAGCATGCACCTAGTGGTCCTAGCGGAGGGTGCGTAGCACCCGACGCGCACGGACTTGGGCGAAGACGAGGACGATGGCGATGGCGAAGGCGACGACGACGGCGAAGGGCGTTGGGCACAATGTGGCGCTTTGATGGCGCACTTTGCACCCATCGCGCTACACGACGAGTCCAAGAAGACGGGAATCGCGTATCGCTAAGACCCGCGATGACGCATCACAAACGTGTCACACTCTGGTGACACGTGGCAGCAGGGCAGGACACGTGGCGCGAGCTCAAAAAAGGTACCGCGACGCCGTTGAAAAAGGGACCCATCGCGTACCGCGATGGGATCCAAAATCAGCTATAAAAGGGGAGGCCATGGGCTCATTCCCTCACACCTCCCATACTCTCTCTCTAAGTTACTATCTCTCACTACCTCAGTTTGCGTGCCGAACATGGTTTTGCTTGCCACCGACCTAATAAATATTACCTCGTAATCCGTGCAAAAAACCAGGTGTTTTCCTCGAAGTGCGTGCCAACCAAAGTAACCCGACATCCGCCTCGAAGTACGTGCACGGCCCCGCGACACTTGATCATCACCTCGATTTGCGTGCCAAGAAAAGTGGATCAAGAACGCCTCGATAAAAGTGCATATAGAGTAGAAGTGCTGCCCGTATAAACTTAGGAATATCTAACTCTGAATACCCGTGCGAGGTAAGGGGTGCTGCCTAAGTTATTATTTTATTATTATAAATGGCTTAGACCATAGTCGGGGGTATAGCCCGAACTTTGATTATGATTAAGAATAATATAACTTTTCTTAAGCAAAGGTTATAGTTAAAATAATATTTCTTTAATATTAAGAAATATAATATTCAAAGAGTATAGTTAAATAATGTTTCTTCTTGAAGAAGAAACTCAGTATAGATGTTTCTTCCTGAAGAAGAAACGGACATATAATTGGTAAATAAAGAAAGGGACTAAAGGTCCAAATGGTTTTTTATCAAGGTTAAAGTTATACAAAACGGACTAAAGGTCTGAAGCTAGATCAATAATCTAGTTATTTATACAAAGGTTATTCTCGTACTATAGGTCCGAGGTAACAGAACAAGAAGAAGAATCAGAAAACAGGAATCAGTAACAAAAACTGATTATAAACAGAAAAGGTGAATACGCCCAAAACCTTTTATATTGAGTCAGAATGTTTGCATAGGATTTGCGAATCCTTAAAAACTTTTTGTGCAATAATAAGAAACGGACACTCTGATTAAGAGTCTACATGTGTCTGGATCCAAACATACATGGTAACTCGGCATTTCCCCGAGGCCATGCATATCATCAACATGCCTCTGAAGGTCTACGGGACTGTTCAGAGAAATGATATTGTGTATATAATTAATTGTACAAGGTACTTAGGGTAATTTGATCTCAATGTAGTTGGGTGCCTAATGAGTAGTCACAAAAGTATTATTGTTGGTTTCACAAAGGTATTGAAAAGATATTTTTAGAGTCAGCGTTATTCACCAGCTTTGTGCTGACGTATTTTCCCACCCATGTTACAGGGAAACTATAAAGGTTAGAACAGACAAGCAAGAAGGAATAGAAGATTGGAGTTATAGTCATTAGATGCTATCTGATGACTCAGATATTTTATTTCAAAATATTAAAAAGAGTTATGTTTCATAAAGAAATGTATTTGAATTATCAAATGAGTATTTAAACCCGAGTTTTTAATAAGTTTTCAATATAATAATATTTAATTAAAGACTTCTGCTAAAATGAAACCAGCAACTCTGATTTATTTACAAAACATATACCAACTATTGGTCACATGCCTAGGCCCCAAGTGAGGGTGTGACATGTTAGATTCTGACTCGGTAACTTAGCTGCTGAATGCTTGATTTAAATGTGAAAAATGATTGTTTGATCGATTTTTGCAATATGTTTGACATCTTTTCCCTTGTGGTAGATGTTTTACTGATAATGCATCATAGTAACATTTAAATACCATACTTAATCACACCCGTAATTTATCACCAACGTGTTTGTCTAGTCGCACTTGTTTCACAAACGTAAAACGAACACATCTCATGCATAATTTTTATATGTCGAGTCTAGAGACTCACTCGTGGTTAAAAACACTTAGAAATATCGTTTTTGTTTTAGAGCACTAGCGAGGATTCCTTTTACGCACGCTTTTCCCGGATTTTGATAACTTCGCAAACAGTGAGTTTCACGGCCCCTTTTACTCTTTAACGCTTTTATTAGGGGGAGATAACATACTCCAACGCTTTGAATTTTGTTTACTCTTTATATATCACTTGTAAGGCTAAGTGGCAACAAACCAACTAAGTCCTTATGAACAATGGAACCGGTTAATATTGGATAACAGCGAGTCATTGTTGAGTAGTACTAATGGGTTTGACAAACCCCACCCAACTCTAAACTCGACTGTAGGTCGAGTGGGTGTAATTTTGGCTAACACATTACTTTGGTCGTGGTTGACATGGTGGCAAGGCAAACGTTTAATCAGTCAGCTTCGGTGTCGAACACTTAGTAATACATGCTTGATAGGTTAGCTACCTATTGATATGTATTGACATAACTCTATCTGGTAACGCTAAAACGAAACGATTAATTTACTTAAACCTGTGAACTCACCAACCATGTGTTGACACTTTTAGTATGTCTATCTCAGGTAGCCGAGGCGGACGAGCGATTTAGGACATGCATTCACTCTTATGAATTAAATTTCTTTTAAATTCTATCATGACAACTGTTGCTTTAAGTCGTCCTGTGTGGCGCAGCAAGTTACTTTACAGTTTAGGCTTCCGCATTTTACTTGATACTTGTTTTGTCTTGGTTGTTTTAAAAACTTAAATTATGATGTTTGATATAACTGATGATTACGATCCTGTTAGTTCACACCCTTTGACGGTAAAACTCCGTTAGTGGATTTTGAGGGTGTGACAAGAGTGCTTGTATAACAATGGTGAATATGTAGCCAAAATTAATATAAACATAGAGATTTGTTACGAGGAAAAGTTTGATCGATTTAGGATCGCCGGCACAAAAACCCGGGTTATGACAAATTGTCTATTACCACTACATTAATCAAAAATGGATATTACCAATGTGGAGCTTATGATCGGTGATTACAATAAAGCTAAGTGTAACTGATTGTAGATAAAATGATATCTTTGAAGTAGGTAGTGAACGATGTGTTGTGTAACCTAAAACCGATCATGGCTCAATAAAATACACATGATAACCAACTATAAGTCCTATTAATTATTCTAATGTTTACGTTGCACTCTTTTTTACCACATTCCACTTCCCATAGACTACAAAATAATAGGTAGACCAAGTCCTTTAACCGTTATACCTGTTACACACGACACCATTCAAAGAATATAACCGTTAACAGACAATTAGTACTAAGGATACATGATCGTGATATATCCTAGAACAAATATATAAGGATGCTTAATCCAGAAGTCACATAAGGATAACATGTCCTTAACGCAAAAATCTGTGCCCTAATAATGTGTATTCTCACTTCTCTTTAATTCAATATTTTTGCAAGTAGGGATGTTGCATATAGCATCTTGGGCTCCAACCATTCAACGACTGATGGAAGGAGATTCAGTAAAGCCAAGATCAAATGAAGATAATCATCGTTATTCTTTGAACAAGAGCATATGTAAGCTCTGGAGGTGGAATTTGTGGTACCTTCTCGTCAAGAGGCAGTAAATAAGGTCTTTGTTGATACTATGAGTGAAGTTTTGAACGAACCTAAAAAAATGATGGATGGTCCAACCGTGTCTCCCTCAAGAATTAAAAAATTAGAATGAAATTTTTATATCTTTTGTTTCGGATTTGGTGGTAATGTCCTTTCTATGAGTGATAGTATTATTCATCGGGTATGATTCATATAGGTGGTACACATGTTTTTGACTCCTGTTTTTCATTGCTAGACTATGTTGGTTCATCAAAAGAAAATGTTTTAAAAACACAAAGCAAATGGTTATACAAAATAGATCGATGTTTCTTTAGCTTAGTTGTGTAAATAGGTCGATTAGTTCTGTGTAAATAAATTGATTTTTACCTTGTATTTAAAGATATGATGAACAATCGGAAACGAAAGCAATAGTATTGTTTTAACCGATGCTCTGCAAAGGCGGCTTACAATTAAGATCGATACAAAACAATTTTGCTATCGGCAAATCATGCATGAGTTTGAAAGTTGCAGGATGACAGTTAGGTGATTTTGCATATGTTAGTGTAACGGTATTCCTATCGATTCATGGAAGTTATCATCTCGCTCTCTTTCGACATTCTTTTTTGTTTAGTTTCGGTTACTTAATTCTTTTTGTTTAGTTATCTGTTTTTGTCGTGTGGCTAATACTTGTTTATGTTTTTGATATACTAGAAGTCGATCTCAACTTAAGAGCATTCACATTCCTTCCTCTATCTTAAATCCTAAAATTACATAAAATAAAAATACGATATTTTTCTTTTTTTCAGTTAAATATAATTTTTTTTATACATTTAATCATTACATTTTCTCTCACCCCTACTTACAACCACTTTCAAAAAGGTAATTAAAAATTTATAGGGTGGAACATAAACTTTTTAAATTTTCACAAAAATCACTATATTTTCTCTTTGCTCCAATTATAACATTCTAAAATAATCCTGACATTATAAAAACCGCACACAAAGTAGGGTGGATAGGGGTGTTCAAAATTGGATATTCGGACCTTTCGGATAAATGTATTTTACTATCTGAATCCGAAATTTCGGTTATCCGAAGTTCAGATATCCGAAATATCAAATATCCGATCAGATAATGAACCGAATATCTGAAAATCTGTAAAAAAAATAATTATTATAAAAACTCTAAAGGACTACTTTTAAAAATATTTCGGATATCCGAAATATCCAAAAAAAAATTATCCAAAGTATTTTAAAATTATCCAAAGTATCCAGAAATTATTCGAAAATTATCTATAATGTCCCAAAAGTTATCCGAAAATTATCCAAAATATCAAAAAAAATTATCCAAAATTCCAAATAATATTTATTTATTAATTATTAAGAAAACATTTCGGATATCCGAATTATCCAAAAATTTTTGAAATCACTATCTGAAAATTTTGGTGTCCAAGGTTCGGATAATCCGGATTCGAATTTTCAGATATTTCGGATACTGATTTGGAAACGCTCTTAAGAACATTTTCAGCCTATTCCCTATATTTTTTTGAGAGAGTTTTGTGAATTATATTATATAGTTATGAGTGATTGTGAGTAGATGAGATTGAAATTATTGTATGAGAAAATTAAATTTGGCATTTCACTTTTCACACCGTAATTTATTTATAATATTTTATGATGATTTGGAGTGAAATAGAGAGAAAAAATCATGATAAAGGTATAAAAGTATTATTTAATTATAAATGAGAGACAATATATAGTAATTTTTAGTATATGCTGGGAATACTATAATGCCCGGTCTATTAGCCGGTAAAGAAACTAACAACACATTTAGCGAGCCGGGCCAACGGTTCGATCCGATTCTGTTTACAACGAATTCGAATTTGAAATCCCAAGTTTACAATATATTAATTTGCAATTATATTTATACGTTTAGTTGGGCATTAAATGCTTATGTTCATTGCCCAAAGCTTCATCTGTCCTAGGGGTCAGTACCATTATCAGCTCACTTAATTTCATAGCACAACTCACTAATTACCAAATATTACTCTAATTAAATAAAAAGAGATGTGTTATTCATACACCTTTTATAGGGTGTATAAAGAGATAATATATATGTTAAGAGGATGTGTGAATATCCAAAAACGGTGTATGAATAACCATTGTCAATAAAAATCCTTTCGTCTGCAACGGCACACGGACCGGATATGTGGAACACTGATTTTGTAAGAACACGAATAGATACAATTGATACTAGGATACGAATGATTAAAAAAATATAATAAAAAAGTTAAATTTAATAATATATATAATAAAATATATTATGGATTCATAACATATACACAATAACAAATAAAAGTTTATAATTCATAAATATCTAAAAACTTATTTAATACAACATTCAAAATAATATTTGTAACTTTGTTAATAGTTATATAAATGATAATAGTACTAGTTGTTATCCTAGTTGGATATTCTAATTGAATAACACGTGAAAAATTGTTTTGTTTTAATATTATAGATAGTTTTATGCACATGGTAGTGATTTTTCTTGAAGTATTCTAAATGATTTTAAATCACTGATCAATATTTATGTGTGTCGCTAGACGTACTTTTTCATCTCAAGTTTTACATTAATATAATTTATTTATTTTTTATTTTTTTGTTGTTTTTATCTTTTATTTTTATTGTTTGTAAAACACATTTTTTAAAACTTTTTTTATATATTTAAAATGATTTTAGTTTATTTTAATTACAAAAAGTTTTTACTTTTCATATTTAAATTAAACACTTTTTAAAAAACAAATTTCATATTATTTGTTAATAAAAAATATTGATTTTATGTAATAATCTAAACAAATTTTATGAATTGAGAATAAAATATCTAAAGTTATATGATAATTTATATTTTAACATGGACATAGTGTTTATATATGAAAATGTAGTTTTATCATAAAAAGACAACTACACAAATGTGATATCTTGTACACATTTGCATTTATTCCCCTATCTTAAAATCCAAAATTAAATTAAAATATAATATACTTTTTCTCTCATACTTAATTAAATAATATTTTATTTATTCACTCAGAACAACTTTAAAATATATATTAATAAAATTATAGGGTGCTACAAGAACTTTTCTAGTATACATCAAAATCACTGCATTTTTCTTCTCATCCACTTATAACACCATAAACCACTCTCTATATTAAAAAAAACCCACTCACTATGTACAAATTATGAACTTTTAACAAAAGAATAGTTTTAAGGGAAAATTCCCAAAATGACCCATTTATAAAATGTGTTTCCAAGTTCATCCTACACTAATTTAAGTTTCCAACTTTGTCCTTTTGGTATCTCGTCGCCGACGACATGATAGCGAACACCGACGATGCGTTACTGAAACAAATAGGATAATGACACATGGCCGGAATCTGTGTTGACAATGCGTTATGTTGCTAACGTAGGGTAGCGGCGATGCGTTATGTAGCTAACGTAGGGTAGCACCGATGCGTTATCACTAACGCATCATGGAACCCTTGTGTTGTCATAACAAGGTAGCAGCAACATAACGCATCGCCGCTACCCTACGTTAGCAACATAACGCATCGTCAACCCTATGTTATACGTAACGTAGGGTAGCAGCGATGCGTTATGTTGCTAACTTAACGTAGGGTAGCAGCGATGCGTTATGTTTCTAACGTAGAGTAGTAGCGATGCGTTATCCACTAAAGCATCGTCGATGACCTATTCCGGACAGATTCCGGCTACGTGTCGTTATCCTATTTGTTTCAGTAACGCATCATCGGTGTTCGCTATCATGTCGTCGGCGACGAGATAACAAAGGGACAAAGTTGAAAACTTGAATTATTGGGGATAATCTTGGAAACACATTATTTAAATAGGCTATTATGGGAATTTTTCCAAATATTAATGGGAAACTATAAAACGGAGAAAAATTAGAGAGAGTAACATATCAAATAAAATTATTAAAAAAATGAAAAGTTTAGAAAAAATGTATGAAAAGTAAAAGAAAGGATGCGCTAGCATAACCCATATTTTTTTTGTTAGAGAGTAAGCCGAAAATGTTGCATATAAGAAAAGGTTGAAAAAAAAGAAATCACATGTAGACTTTCAAAATTCCCTTAAATTTAGTGTTTGTTAATTCTTAAATTAAATATATATATATATATATATATATATATATTAAATGTAGTGAAAAGATCCAATACACTAATCCTTAACGTACATTAATGTACACGAATCCATTTTTTCACGAATCGATCCATGAAATCACATCCAAACATCTCGGAATCGTCAATACATATCCAATCAATCATTTGTTCTCCGAAAAAAACAGTTTTGGATGGTTAACCGATCAATTTTTCACCTGTTTCACGAAAACTGTTTTTTGAGGGTTTGGCTGAGCGTTTAAGGATTCTGAGCGTTTTAGGTTTTTGTCTTTGTTTTTTTTCCTTTGAGCGTCTCGCGTACGTTAATGTACGTTAAGCATTAGCGTACAGTAACTACACCAATTAAATGTATATTAATAAATCAACATTTTTTTACCTTTTAGTTTGAGGGGTGTATTACTATACCATAAAAAAGAAAAAAAAAGATTTTGTTTAAAACAATGATAATGATGACATACAGAGGCTGATACAAAAAATATATGTGCGGACGCACATACAGATCGGTGACAAGCAGCATAGGTCAACACGACGCGATGGAATGCAAAGTATGTGAAGAAACACGGATCCACTCCCCACTAATGGGTCCTAGATCCGATGAATCCACAGGGTAGGATACGATTATTGCCAATACGATATGAATACAATACCCAAAGTCCAATGACGTGAATCCTGCAAAACAGAACATCGTGAGCTCGTTACGGGAAGGACAAGGTGGGGGATCTTCTCGTAACCACCCTTCGGCGTGAGAGTAAGTACCATTTTGACAAGGAGATAAAGTACTTAAGTAAATTGATAGAGTATAGTGATGGTGAATGAATACCTCATGATGATTGAGAGGATATTTATAGCTGAAGAGTGCAGGGGAGTGATTGGGCCAGCAGTCCTTTTAGAAGATGCCCTCGTAACCGCTTGACACATGTCTTCATACGATAGGTTCATGCTATACGTTGTATGTGCATGTATAACAACCTGGACACGTGTCTCTCTATCACTGGTTAACGGAGCAATATTGGCCATGTGCACGGTTATAACAACCTTGCCATGTGTCATTGATTGATTGGCCGAAAGGTCACGTATTGACCAAGAAAGCATCTTGGCAAGTCTTCTAGAAGGTAATTGGTTATTGATAGCTGTCCCGGAGCATTACCTCATGGTTATTTACGTGGAAGGATATTCCTTCTTGCGGATGACTTTTGAGGATGCTGTGATGCTTCCGCGTGTGCTATGAGGGTGTTTCTTCCTCAAATGGTTATGCGGATGGTTTATATGTCCCGGGGGTGCCTTATGAGGGACTTCTGATTGACCCGCGGGTATTCCACAAGGGTATTTGGGTCTTTTTGGTACCTTACCTCTATAAGTCCCCCCAGTCTAGTGTTTCTTCCGTGTGAAGTACTTTATGCGGTTGAAATTCTGGACTTAATGTGGATTTTGGGGATTTTTGGATTTGCAAGTTGGTGAGAAATATCTTTTGTTGTTGTGGATAATCATGAAAAAGGACAAGTTGACCACTCGCAAGCGAGTGCGCAGGTGACAAGAAGTTTTTGACGGCTGTTACTGTACCCGACTGTACAACTTTTTCCCTTTTTCGAATTTCCCTCTTGACGTGGCGTTCTGTGATTAGGTAATGTATCTCTCTCTCCACTGTTCATATCCCATCGCATTAATTGCGATGGGTATAAATGGAAGAGAAAGCTTCCTATTAAAGCTTTATCGCCTTTGTTTTTTTGCCTTCTTTGCTTTTCTTCTGATTTAGAGCTTTGAAATTTCTCTGTAATCCTTTTACCAAATTCGCCTGCAATGTCGAATGTTCAAACCGAAGTTGATGAGATAGAGATCTCATGAGACTATTCAGAGTACGAAAGATTGCTAGAGATGTATGGCATTCCACCGGAATGGGGGCCGGAATTTCCCTCTCCGGGCTCTATAGCCAGCTTATCTCCCCCTGGTAAAATGGCTGTTTATGCCGATTATTTTACCTGTGGGAATTTTCGTCTTCCCTTGACGAAATTCTTTATGAATGTGTTAACCGCCTACGGGATTCATTTATCCCAACTACATCCACGTACTGTAATGCGAATTCGACATTATGAATTCGTATGTATAGCACGTGACATAGTGCCACATGTTGATCGATTTCCGGTTTTCTACCGTCTTGCCATCCGCGATGGTTGGTATTCTTGCCAAGGGTTTTCCAACCGAAGTATTGGATACGAGGTTGAGAAGGTGCCCTCCAACTGGCGCTGCAAATTCTTTTGGATTTCTGTGGACGTGGTACCTGTTGCCATGGTCCGTCGTCCGGTTAATTCTCGCCTTCCGGATATTGTTACAGCTGCCCATGAAGGACGGGATTGGTTCCGCACTCTAATGGCGGAACCAACACCGATGCGGGCACTACCATAGGAAGCCCTGGTGTGGGCAGGCATGAGCCGTTTATGGGCCTCGGAGTTTATGGAGCCCATTTTTGTTGACTTGTATGAACGTAAGTTACCCCTGCTGTTTTTCCTTCTTTTTTGAAGTATTCTATGATTAAATTCTTTATCTTTTCAGGTCGAGGTTCTATGCTCAATGCCCTTTTTGAGGATAGAGGTTGCGTCCGACACAGCATCCGTGACGCCAGGGACATGCCTATTCTTGAGAAAAATAAGTCCCGTTTCCTTTTTCCAAAGAATGTGCGGGCTGAACCTATTGTCTCGGACGCCACCTTTGAGACAGGTGCGTATGTTCTAAAACCTCATCCGCTTATTGCTATTACTGGTGACGGGACTATTACCACTTTATTATCGAGTGACAATGATGGCGATGGTTCTGATTTTCCATCTCTCAAGAGGAGAGGGGATCTGATGACGATACACCTGAATCTTCTTCTGTCGCTCATTTATTGGAAGAATTGGAGAAGAAGAGGGCTTTTTTGGCTTTTCAAGCAGGTTAAGCGGGCACTAAGGCTGTAGATGCTGAGGCGGGTCCTTCCAAGAAGAGGCGAAAAACCCATCATCCTAAGAAGCCACAGTGCAGTCTTGCCGATCGCATTGACACAGTAGAAGGTATGTATTGCGTTTGAAATACTTTGCCATTTTGGACTGTTTTTCTTAGTGTAACTTTGTGCAGATCCATCGATCTTACCAGAAGACGTGTCTGTGAGGTTGCCTACTCCAACTCCTCAAATGGAAAGGCAACCTTCTCCTTTTCCAGAAAAGGAGGTAGAAGATCCACCTTCTACTCCGCCAAGTAATACTAACGTAGAAGATCAACCGACCTCTCCTCCAATTGAGACTACTATAGAAGAGAGGGTGCCGACTCCTCCGGTTGATACTTCCGCGGAAGATCCCAACAACCAGTCTGGGAATGATGATCGTTTTGACTATCTTTTCCATGATGGGGGTGGTATAGATTTACAGAGGGATGACCTTTCTATGGATGCAGGGGGTTTTAGGAGTAATGAGACTCTTCCTCGCCCTCCTCCTCAACAATCATCGCCTTTCTCAGTTCGCCTAGAACCCTCAGGTTCCCGCTATTATGGGGACGCGAACTTGGGTGACAAACATGATTTGTTTGTCCCTCCCTGGGACATTACTAACGGATCCCGGTTCACTGACCCCGGGGTCTGTATGTGTTTTATGAAACACTATGCGCCCCCTGCTGAAATGTCATATCAACGTGACCTTTCCCGCCACGACCTTCATACGAATGTAGCCTATCATTTGGCAAATGCCTTAGCTGGTAGCCAAGAGATTTTATGTGAGTGGCTCACTCTAGGCGGGAAGGTGGGGGAGGCTCGCCGAGCCGCTGAGGCTGCAAAGAAGGAAGCTGAGGAGCACCGCTTCGCGTCCCATATTGCTAAATGGAAGCAGGTCGACGCGAAGAATGCCCTCAAGAGTGAGCAAGATCGTAACGCTGCAGCTGCTCGCCGATGGAAGGAAGCTTGCGAGAAGCAAAATTCCCTTATTGAGGCTGCTCGGGCCAAGGCTCAACAAGAAAGGGATGATTTGGTCCGGGCACAAGGAGCAAACTCAGCCCTAGAAAATCAAGTGTCTCTCCAAGGCACTCGAATCCAGGAGCTTGAGGCCGAGCTGAAGTTGCAGAGGGAGCAAAATGAGCTTAAAGACAAAAGTACCCTTGAGTTTCAAACTGCTTATGATTCCCTCCTACAAGCTCATGATAAAATGGTCGCGGAATCTCGGGCGTTTCAAGTGCGAGCCGAGCGTGCGGAACAGGATCGTTAGTGGTTCCTCACCCGAGGGGTTGATGCTGTAAGCTTTTTTCTCTTTGAATGTTCATTACTTACTTCTTATTTTTGATACTGAAGACTTTGTATTTTTATCCTGACAGGTCGTCCGCATATCAAGGGAAGCAAGGAGCTTACTGACAGCTTTGCTAATGTAATGACTACTTCTTCTTCCCTTGGACGTGTGATAGGATTTCATGAAGGGGTGAACTATGCTCAAAGTAACCGCTCATTCAAAGATCATCCTCTTCATGGCCTTGATGTCAAACAGGAGCGGAGGATACGGGTCGAGGAACACGATGATCTGCGCTTCCCGCTCCAGGACATGCTTTCGGAATTTGCTTCCGCTAATGTCGGTGTGCAACAGTTAAAGGTCTACTTGGACGAGGAGTCTGAGGATGACTCTTCGGAAGACACGTCATTGAAGGATCCGGAAGACAAAACCACCTTGAATCCTTAGAATAGATCTAGATGTTGTAACTTGTTATTTTTCTTTCTATATATGTAATATTTCCTTTTGAATATTTAATGAGAAAGAACTTTTCATCTTTTGTAAGTGTCCAACTGTTTTAAAGAAAATATCTTTAGAAGATATTTTTGAATTTTGAAAGTCGGATAACTTGTATGACGTGGCGGGGAGAGAAATTTATGGGAACAACTAACAAGACGTGTATGACGTCTTTGACAGTCTATCTACAGTTTCTTGAGTTTCCCGCCTGACGTGTCAATCATTTGGCGGTCCGCAGTTTCTCTCTCTTCTGGCATGCCATCAATCGCATTAATTGCGATTAGTATAAATATACTTCCCGAGACTCCATACAACTCTTACTGTTTTCCAACTCTTTTTCTTTCAAACCTTCATAGCATAAGAGTTTTCTGAGATTTCTTTCTTCTTCGTATTCAATGGCTGGAGAAAAGAAAGGTACTCCTACTGTTCACGATGCCGTTGTACATCTTAAGGACAAAGATTTTAAGAACGTCGTAAACGTCTATGGTCTGGCCCCGGAGTGGGAACCAGAACATCCGGCAGAAGACTCTGTTGCCACCAGTCCACCACCGAAGAAGATAGCTTTATATGTGGATCACTTTACGACTGGGAATTTTCGAATTCCGGTGACAAACTTCGTTCAGTCAGTTTTGACAACCTATGGGATTCATATTTCCCAGGTTCATCCTTTTGGGATGTTACGAGTTCGACACTTCGAATTTTGCTGCCAAGTTCGAAATTTCGAACCAACTGTCGGCATGTTTGCCGTATTCTACAAGATGACCATCCACGATGGATGGTATAGCTTTGCTTCCACCGGGAAGAATGTCGAAGGCACGGAATGGATCCGCAGCCTTCATGGCTGGAAGCCTAAATTTTTCTGGATCCGGGAGGAAGTTATTCCGTTCCCGATGACCCGTCGGAAGGTGGAAGATACCATGCCAGTGGTCTCGGCTTCCGCTCACGAGGGGCTTTCCTGGTTTAAAGCTTTAACTGCTACTCCAACTCCCATGCGCCTGATCCACGAAGGGGCGATGGTGAGTGCGAAGATGATCCGTCTATGACCTTTACTCTTGCTGGAACCGTACTACAAACATACTGACATGAGTAAGTTTAGGAAGTATTCCTTCTCCTGTTTTAATACTTCTCAGATTTCTGACTGTTATCATTATTCGTGCAGGTGAGGGTTCCGCCTTCAGCACCTTGTTGGATCATGAGGGGGGAATGATGGTGCGCCGCCCAATTGATGAAAGGGATGCTCCCTTTCTTGAGCGCTCCCGCCCGAATTTTGTTTTTCCCACCGCTTTCCACCCGGAACCCATAGTTTCCGAGGCGATGTATGCCAAAGGTGAGGCATACGTTAAAGATTGCATCCAAAAAGGTGAGGGCATTCTAAAACCCCGACCTGTGACTGCTGTTACTTCCAGCGGGGTGATCGTACTCTTTTCTTCCAGCGAAGAGTTGCCACTCTGTGAACGAAGTTTTTCGGCTGATGCTAACAAAGCTGTGGATTCAACTGCAGGTCTTACTCGGCAAAAAGCTACTACTAGCCGAGCAGTGGGTCAAGATGATGTTGACGCTGCTACGGGAGAAGACCGTCCTCCGCCTGATGATGTCACCACTGAAGGTGAACATCCCGCTGCTGATGCGGACGTTTCGAAGGTGGCTGGAAAGCGCAAGGTGAATCCTGCCTAGGCCGCCCTTAAGAAGAAGTCCAAGAAGGCGAAACCTGCTGCCTTGGAAACTTGTTTGGATGAACTTGATGCAAACGATCCTTCGTTAGGTAAGCGAACTCTTTTTACTTGTTAAATGTTTTTAATTTGAAGGGCAAGAGGGTTGACCATATTGATCATGTCAGTATGTCACCTTCTTATAACGTCCATCATTTTATATATCAAGGAGGCGTGAGTATGTTCCCTCATGCTGCTCAGAGCTCTCCGGCTCCTCAGGATGAAGATCCTACCCCACACCGTCCGTGCTGGTCCTTACTTCGGGATTCAACATTCCGTGACATTGACCTATGTTTTGAATATTTGCGGGAGAGTCTTCCTCCTGGTGAAAAGGAGCGACGTCGCCGTAGTATTCGCCAAGAGTTATTGAACTCCAATTTTTATTACTTGGCGAATACTGTTTCCACTAATCAGGAAATAACCAGGGATTGGTTGGTGATGAATGAACAATGGGATGAGCTGGCGGCCTCTGCAACTGAGGCCAAGGTGGAAGGCCTGAAAGCTATACACGAGGCCCGGGAGGCCCGCCAGGCTCTAGAGGAGGAGAAGGCTGCTCGGTCCGCTGCTGAGGATGCCAAGGCTGCTCTCCCGAAACAACTAGATGATCAAACCAAATTGATGGATGAGCAAGCCAAGTTGGTGGAGGCTCTTCAAGCTGAATCATCGGCTAAGGATAAGCGCTTGGCTGACCTTAATGCCAAGAACCGAGAGCAGGCCTTAGAGTCTGCCGGCCACAAGATTGATATTGTCCGGGCCAAGGCGGACCAAAAATGGCTATTGTCGAAAGCTATCCCCAAGGTATGTACTTTGTTTTTATTATAAATAATCTAAGTGTTTTTTGGGTTATTTATACGTGATTGTTCCAACAGGTCATCGCCGATGTTCGGGCGAGTGATGAGCTTGGGAACTATATTGCTGTTCTCCTTAAGACTTCCAAGCAAGCTGGTCGCAAACTGGGTTTTGAGGAGGGTTACCAGTTTGATTCAACGTCCAGACTTCCCGAAGAGTATATTCTATCCGGCCAAGATAATACTGCCGTCCTAAAACAGAAATCAAAGGACTTTGATTCTTTGAAATTTTCTTTGACGGAGCAGATATCCGAGCTTGCGGATAAGGAGGACACCGTAGAACAACTAAAAGAGCTGTTAGATCTTGATGGTGAGGAAGAAGAAGAAGAGGAAGCTGATAATACTGCGGGCAACAAAAATGTCTCTCCATAGATGTGTATAAACTTTCTGTTGTAACTTTTTCTTCCTTTTGTAATCTCTTTTGATCTATAATAAGAAGTCTTGTTTCCCTCCGGTGCACTTTGTTTTATGTGTTATAATATAAGTGTTTGTCCGGAACTTCGTTTTTGTCAATAAAATATTACAACTTACCAAGATAACATGGAACTAACTTGACATTTTCATACATTGGGCATAAGCCTTCTTACAATAAAGAAAATTGCATTACTTTGCTAGCCTATATGGGTGCGCAGGCCAAAGTAAAAGAGTAAATAAATCTGCTACATATAGCATTTCTTTAACTGTGTTGCGTTCCAAGTTCGAGGGAATTCCGTCCCATCCAACTTCTCCAACTTATAGGCACCTTTGGATAGTACTTGTTTGATTCTATAAGGTCCTTCCCAAGTTGGGGTAATTTGCCCGGAGGCCTCGTTATTGCGGAAGACAAAGTCTCTCGCATCGAATTCGCATGTCTGGACCCGCGTGTTGTAATACTTCTGAAGTTGTCGCTTGTAATTGTGCTCGCGAATCGATGCTAATTCTCTTCTTTCTTCCAATAAATCAAGATTCATCATAAGTTCGTGATCATTATCATTGATCAGCAAAACCCTTGCGGATGGAATCCCAATTTCTACGGGAATCATGGCTTCAGTGCCATAAGTTAGGCTAAAGGGTGTCTCCAAATTACTGGAGTTCTTTTGGGTGCGGAATGCCCAGAGTACGTGAGGCAGTTCATCCAGCCAACCCGTTCATTTCGTCCCTAGCCTTGCCTTGATCCCTTCCTTGATAGTTCGGTTGGTCCTTTCGACCTGACCATTTGCTTGTGGGTGAGCTACGGATGTGAAGGTCTGAATGACTTGGAGTTCTTTCAACCATCCTTGCAATCCGCTATCTGCACATTGGGTCCCATTGTCACTTACCAATTCCTGTGGGAGACCAAACCTGCAAATGATGAATTCCCAAAGGAATTTTTTCACGCTTGAAGCCATGATCGATGCAACCGGTTTGCTTCCACCCACTTGGTGAAGTAATCAATGGCCACTATCAGGAACTTGACTCGTCCCGGGGCTTCTGGGAAAGGTCCCATGATATCAATAGCCCATTTTTGGAACGGCCAGGCAGATGTTACTGGAATCAGATCGTTCTTCGGACGCAGGGTGTTGGGGGCATGACGTTGACATGAATCACACTTTATGATTTCTTGTACAGCGTCTAGGTGCATGCCGGGCCAATAATACCCTGCGTTCATGATCTTTGCAACCGTCATTCTTGGTTCCGCATGTAATCCGCAAATACCTTCGTGGATTTCTCGAATTAGGTAATTTTAGCGTCTTCCGCGTCCACGCAACGTAATAGCGGACCAAGGAATGATCTCCGATATAAGATGCCATCAGTCAACTGGTAATTCAAAGCTTTGTGCTTAATCTTCCGAGCCTCAGCCTTTCCTGCTGGAAGTGCTCCGGAAGATAAGTAAGCTATAATGGGTGACATCCAAGACTCAACACCAGTTTGAATTACCAGGACTTGATTTTGTGGAACGGATGGATTGTCTAGAACTTCTACACGAATATCTTTGGCAAAATGCTCAAAATTCGTTTGAAGCTAGCTTGCTAAGAGCGCCCGCCGATTTGTTCTCGCTCCTCTTAATGTGGACAATGTTGAAGGAGGAAAAATGGCGAATCAAGACCCTTGCTTGTGACAAATAAGAAGCCAAGACATCGTTTTTGGCTTCGTATGTCCCGTTTATTTGTCCCGCAATTAGCATAGAATCCACCCGAGCCTCTAAATGTTTAACGCCAAGCTTTTTCGCTATTCGCAGTCCTGCCAGGAAGGCTTCATATTCTGCCTCATTGTTGGTACTTTTGAAGTCCAACTTGATGGCGTATGTAAATTTCATGTCCCTCAGGGTTAACTAGCCTTAAGCCTGCACCTGACCCTTCACTGCTAGAAGCTCCGTCCGTGAACAATGACTAGACTTGTCCTTGTTCCGGAGGTGCTTGGGGGGGTTGTTCGATCAAACATTCTTGTTCTTTGTGCTGCGGGACTTTTGTGACGAAGTCCGCAAGCACTTGTCCTTTGATTGCCGGTCTTAGCTTATACTCGATCGAGTGTTCACCCAATTCGATGGCCCACTTTGCCAGTCGGCCGGACAACTCAGGTTTACTCAACACGTTCTTGAGTTTGTACCCGGTTAACACATTGATGGGATGACCTTGAAAATATCTACGGAGCCGTCTGGCAGTGTAAACCAGTGCTAAAACCAACTTTTCCAACATCGAATACCTCGTTTCAGGGTCCGATAATGTTCTGCTGACATAATAGATTGGAGTTTGAATATTCTTCCTATATGTCAACAGGACAGCCCCCACAGCAATGTCGGATGCTGATAAATATAGTGTTAATGGTTCACCTGTGTGAGGAGCAGTCAATGTAGGTAATTCCATTAAACATTTCTTGACTTCCTGAAATGCTTGTTCGGCTTCCGGGGTCCATCTGAATTGTGCCTTTTTGAGGCAGTTCCTCAATGTTGAAATGAACGGGTAAGATTTAGCAGCATGGTTCGCCAGAAACCTGTTTAATGCTACCAATCTTCCGTTAAGTGTTTGAACTTGCTTGAGGGATGCAGGAGATGGCATACGGGCTATTGCTTGAACCTTGTCTGGGTTAGCTTTGAAACCCGCGCCCGTAACGATTACCCCGAGGAACTTTCCTTCCTCCATCCCGAAGGAACATTTTGCTGGATTCAGCTTCATACTGATGCTTCTCAAGGTTTCAAAAGTCTCTTCTATATCCCACAACATTTGATCTTCTTCAGTGCTTTTTATTACTAAATCGTCCATATAGACTTCGAGATTTCGACTTACTTGACCTTTGAAAGCCTGATCCATTAGTCGTTGATATGTGGCTCCCGCGTTCTTTAATCCGAAAGGCATCATTCTGTAGCAGAATGTTCCTTGTCCTCGTCACCAGCTGCCATATGAATCTGGTGGTATCCTTTGTAGGCATCAAGGAAGCATTTGAATTGGAATGGGGCTACAGCATCTACTTTTAAGTCGATCTCCGGAAGTGGGTAACAATCTTTCGGACATGCCTTGTTCAAATCTTTGTAATCTATACACATCCTCCACGTTCCGTTGCTTTTTGAGACAATCACTGGGTTGGCCACCCACATTTGGTACTTAATTTCTCGTATAATCCCAGCGTGAAGAAGATCTTGAACTTGCTCATTCATAGCCTTTGTTTGTTCCGGGCCCATCTTTCGTTTCTTTTGCACAATTGGGGTGATCAACGGATTTACCTTCAACTTGGGTTCTAAAATGCTCCGCGGGACACCAGTCATGTCCGCGGGCTGCCACGTAAAAATGTCAATGTTCTTGGTCAATAATTGCTTTAAAAAGGTTCTCACTATCTATGAGATAGCGGGTCCGATTGTAATTGTCTGGTCCGGGAA
>NW_027503419.1:0-40131 GCF_021521415.1 Bidens hawaiensis
GGGTACAGTGTTAAGGCAAAACCCTTCACATACCTAGCACTCCGCAGGGAATTGAAACCAAGAAGGATCTTCTGGGCAATGCTTGCGGAAACGGAAATAACATCCCCGCATAGCGGGAACGTCGAGAACTACATTGTTTGAAGCTCAGGATGGAATTGGTGGTTTTAACATAATTGATCACTATGTTCAAAACTACCAAAACCTCATGGAGAATCCACACAAGTGGGACTCAACGCTCCTGACTTGCGAGGAGGTTACAGACCTACCCGCATTCATACCCAAAGATCAAGCAGGAAAGTCGGGGAATTTCTGCAAGTGACAAGGACTTCCGCGGGAAGAATCCCCATGGAAAACCTTAAAAAACCCTTTTCAAAACCCTTTGCTTAAGTCCAAAGGTTCACCTCACTTTATTAAACACTCATGAGAAGAACATTGGACTGGGGGGACTTGGAAGAGGTAGGTCCCAGCAGAGCCCAGTTGGACCCGCAAGACTCACCTTGAAGAGGGACGTCTGCGCAGAAACCAACTGGATCCGCAGGACCAACCATGCTCAGAGACGTGACGTCCTTACGCGCAGTACGCAAGCTGTTCCCGCAGGAAATGCCTCCCAATGGTGAAGGACTCTGCCTGTTCCCGCAGCTGCGGATACAAGCCATCAGGGAAGGCCACCCGCGCAGCAAGGCTACACGCACAAGGGCACTTAGCTCTCAATCACTCAGTGTCACCTGAAGGAATGAGCAAAGCCGGGGAACAATCCCGCACAAAGGCGGGAGGGGGAATACTCCCGCCCATAAGCCAGTCCGTACGATACGGGAAGATCTTACTGAACTGTACCTGACGAGGTATGGGCAAAAGATCTGACTAAAGATACGACAGCTTATTGACAACAGTATGGCGAGCAGGCATGCTCCTGTACTGTATCACTATTAGCCGCTGCCTACTCACCAACTCCTGTCATACCACGTGCATAGCCGGCAGTTGGTGGAAAAGGAATAGTACACAGCAGGCCTGGTCACTATCAGCCGCTGCCTACCCACCAACTACCAGCAGGGCACGTGCGTAGGCCACTGTTGGTGGAACAGGAATACTATTCAGCCGGCCACACCTCCTTGGAAACCTACCTTCGGCTATAAATACCCCAAATGGTATGATCATCTGATCTCATCATATCTTATCACATTATCATCATATTATACCTGATATCTGCTCTAGCAATCTCTTAATATACATTTATATTTAAAGAGCAATCTAGTCTGATTCTCACGCCGGAGGGTGGTCACAAGGGAGGAACCCCCCCCCCCCCCCTTCTCAGTGACAAGCTCACGGTGTCTGTTTTGCAGGTTATCAGAAGAACCATCTTTTCTGGGTCTAACCCCTCGTGGGAAACATCTAACCCCCAGGTTATCCGTAATCTGCCCGGGGTCCGGTTAGTGTTTCTTCAATAATGTTTAATAATTATATTATATAGTATAATTAAGATGTTTGATGTCACAAAGAATTTAGTGAATATTTTATTTGTTTTTATGTAAATCAGTTTGAAATTTACTAATTGTGATGCTTTAGTGTGTTGGTTCTTGGTATCTTAATAATGCTTCGATTAGACAATTTGAAAAAAATAAAAAATCAATGCAGGTTCGATTCAAGGCAATTTTCTTGATACTTTTTTCGTGTGGGGGTCCTTTTTTTAACGAATTTGTTTTATGTTATTTGTTTTGGTGTCATGGTTTCTATTTTTTTAGTTATTTTATTTGTGTTTTTCTTTTAAATATACTGATATAAATAAGAGGTTTTTGTGTCATGAGATTGGGCCACTACATGACACCTTATTGCCGCAAGACATTTTTATTGTTTTGTTTTCGTTTCGGTCTATAAAAAAACAATCGAATGTCAATTTTGTTTTTTGTTTTTGTTTAGTTTAGACACCATAACGAACGTGACGGAAACCAATCAAATTCACGTAGAATCACCGCATTTTGTTTTAGTTCCAATACCGTTATAAACGTACGAAAACCGACCGAATGCCGACTTTGTAAGATTCATTATAATTTTCTAACATATGCTCTAAGGGCACATGTAAGATTCATTTATTTATGGAATATTGAATATTCTTATTGAACTATCATTTCACATGAGTTACATTAATCTTGTAATAACTACTATATTTAACCTTCTATTATGCTCTCATAAATCTTTCTCCATTCATGACAATTAATTAATCTATTTTTATTTCACTAAAATTACTCTTTCATCACTTCTAATTTCCCACCAGTTTTTATAACTATTTACTATTAAACAACTTTCATTAGCTTTTTATAATTTTTTAGATTAAATGACATAAATTATTATTATCATTATGCAAATTGATGGACATGTTCTTTTGAATCTAAATAAGCTTTCTGTTAATAAGATGCTATTAAAGAACAAAGTGACAACAAGAAAATAATTTGTGATGAACCTTTCGTTGATCATTGTTCTTCTTTTGTTATCATATAATAATGAAATTACTTCTTCTTTTGGTTTTTAAATTTCGTATTTTAATATTAAAAAGTCACTGTTAATGTGTATATAAAAAAAGTCACTTTTTATATTTCAATATTCATTACATATAGATAAATAGAAAAATGATGGGAAATTAGAAATGATGAAAAATTAATTTTGGAAGGAATTACAAAAAAATAGTAGTTATATATGAAAGGAATATTTAAGAGAAAATAATAAAATGTTAAATATAGTAGTTATTACAAAATTAATATTAAATATTAGTTTATTAAGAATATTCCATATAATTAATGTTTTTTATATGGATCCTTAGGGCATATATTAGAAAATCTGATGTATTAAAAAATAGTTTTCTTTTGAATGAAATAAGTGGTCCAAATTATTATATAGTATAAACACAAAATTTTGGTGCCACAGTTGATTTGATTGGGCCAAGTGGCACAATGCTATTGGGCTATGTGCCTATGTCAGATTTTGTTTATGTTTTTATGCCATTCTGGTAGTGTAACAAATGTAACTGAAACCAACTGAACTCGTATCAATTTACCATTGTAACACTCGGGTTTTACCAATGTCCGGATTTTACCAACCGAATACATGTTGTTTTAAATATTTTATTATTGAGAGGTTTGGTGCCACAATGACCCTATTAGGCATTTGGCACGTTATTGGTTTAAGCCATTTATTATTATTATTATTATTATTATTATTATTATTATTATTATTATTATTAGTTTTGGTACGTAAAGAACCTAACGGAAACTGACCAAATGTCAATTTTGTTTTTGTTTTGTTTTAGTTATGATACCGCAATGAACGTGATAAAAATCGGCTGACTTCGTGTAGACTCATCATCTCAACGCCTGGGATCGACAACAGTCGAGTTTTACCAACACTTGATTTTTATTGACCGACGCCATTTTATTGGTCCACCTCAACTTTTATAATCTATTTGTTTTATTTTTTGGCTTTAGTTCCGGTACAATAACGCAGATAACCGAAACCAGCCGAATTCGATTCGACTTACCGCCTCAACGCTTAAGTTTTACCTCCGCCCGAGTTTTACCAACCTAACCCGGCGCAACGCGCCGGGTAAAACACTAGTTCATTCTAAAGAGTTCTCAATTCGTAAAAGATTTTCACAAGATTCCAGTTGTATATATATATATGGGTGGGTTAACGTACAATAATGGTTTATCGTACATTACGTAGGCGATCTTCCAAAGCGTTAGATTAAAAAACACGCCGTGACAATTTCGTAAATAACCCAACAGTAGTTCGCGATCAAAATTCATCGATTACAAATCGAGTCTGATCCAAATTCGAAACTCGTCGCTCAATCTAATCCAATTTCTAAACTCTAATCACAGCTTAAAGTATGAAATCTCTAAAGTCAAAAACCAAATCAAAATCGAACGGCGTTGAACATCAAGAAATCTATATATATATGTATATATATATATATATATATATATACGAAACCACAAAATATCATACGTGTCGCGATGTGGTCGCTCTCCTTTTTTTTCAGTCACCAAATTTGCTTGATTTTTAAATGGAGCCTTCTCATGCATTTGACTCGAATTCAAGGGTATGGATCTCATCAAACCCATATATTTCTTAAACGGGTTATAACAACTCATTAAATTAAAAACCAATCTCACCAAATATTTGATTTAAAAATCTTATAAAGTAGGGATATACTAAAAATTAATATATGATTTATTTAAAAAAAAGATATACTATTATTTATAATTAACAAACCAATTTTATAGTAAAAAAAAATAAACGGGTATTGGGTCTCTTCAAACCCATATAGCTTTTTTAAACCGGGTTATAACATCTCATTTATTTGTTAAACAATTTATCATCAAACCATAAGTATATTATTAACTTTCATACAATAAAGAAGATAAAAATTCAATAAATAAATAAATATTAGAAACAAATAATATAAAACAACCCCGTAATACGGGGGATAAAAACTAGTATATATATAGATATAATATATATCTAACTATCTATATGATTGCCTACCTTAAAATCCTACGTGTCACTCTCACGTCGCTCCCCACCTTTAATAGAGCCGTCATATTGCTTGATTTCTAAATGGAGGCTTTTTATTGATTTAACCCGGTTTAACCCGTTTAATTTTTACGGGGGTCAAAATAAAATATAATTTCTAACCTCTCTCTCAACGTCACCTCTTCTCATAACTCCACCACCCCTCCCCTTTACTAAACATACCCATTCTCAAACCCTAAAACAAAATAAGGAAGATCAAATTGGATTGAAGGCATTGAATTGAAGGCTTATCTCCATCTGTCTTTTGTTCAATTAAAAGTGAGTCTCCTTCTAATTCGATTGAAATTAGTATTTCGTAATTTTCATGGATTTTGGGGATAAATTTTGGAAATTCGACATGGTTTAGGAAAATTATATTCTTATAATTGTAGTTTGTATATATGGTTGTTTTTAGATCATGAAAATTTAAGTTTTGGATCATTCAACAGAAGGGCTGAATGTATCAGATTCTTAATGCCCTTCCTATATTAGATGAAACTACAGATGGTGTTATAAACTAATCCATAAAGAAAAAATATATATAAAAAGACAATTTTTGTTGTAAGATGTCAACATAGCCAAACTGAAAGAAAATAATTGTATTTATAGGGGTTAAAGTGGAGTATGTTCATACCATTTGGTATAATCAATAATGATTGTTTAATTAATTGATATGAATTTTCAAATCGTTGTAAAAAGGTAATTCATTATCACACAGATCCATTTTATGATGCGAAGAGAATGCGTGACCGCCAAAAGGAGGTAAAGTTTTTAACTTTCTTGTAATTTTAGAAGTATCTGTCTTTATCTCGATACAAGTCTTTGATAAAATGACACCATTGCCCTACTGGATTACGAATCCAGTGCCGGTTTCAGTGGTTGCAATGGTTTAGTAACATCGCCTCAAAGACGGGTTTAAGCTAAGAGTGGACCGTTGGGTGGTCACTAGGGGTGGCTTACTTTTCAAATTATTTACAAGTGGTGCCCGTGCTTGAATGTAGGAGTAATATGGAGTTTCTAAATCGATTTTATTTTTTTCTTTTTACATAAATATGTTTTCATCTTCAGTCAACATATCAATATTAAACAAAGCTCTTATGTAATTTGGTCCTGCTTTCGAAAATATATATATTTTTGTGATCGGTTAGTCTCCGCAATCACATTACACTCATGAACATTTAGTTTTTTTGTTGTTGGTTCATAAAATATTGAATCTAATGATGAATATCAAGTGTTACACCACAATATGCTGAATTGAGTTAGCAGTAGTGTTCTAAGTAAGGATATTGTATCATTTTTATAAGCAAAATGAACTTTCATCTTAGGGAGCCACTTTTGTACAAAGTTAAGTTTTTTACTTCTCTAACTTCATCTTTAAGTCATTCTCATGTATGTTCTTTTGTAGTGTGATTGATCAGTTTTAGAGTGAAGCTTACCTAAACAAAAAAAAATCCTTAAGCCTAGTGAATTTGCAACTTATTATTTGTATGCTCAAGTACATTTAATTATTATCATAGTAAAACATAAAAAAATTATGAGGTTAAAGTGTACCTTGAGATTATGGTCACGCCTTTTCAATTTCAAAGTTTCTTAAATTTTAGTTTCATTTGTTTTTCTGATATATAGTATCAAGTAAGCCAAATTGGCCTTCTGGTCCAAGCTCGAAACCTGACGCAGGGAGGTTTTCCCACAGTGGTAGGTTTCCTCTTTGATGGTGTCCTTAGATGAGACGGGCTTAGAGCGTCAAAATCAGTATAGACGGCAGACACCCCATTTCAGGAAGACTGACCCGGGTCTTTAGGGTGGTTTCAAACATTGCTAAAAAACGGCATTAAGTAAAAACTTATTGCAGTTCCATTTACTTAATATATATATATATATATATATATAGGGAGAGGATCATGAGAGAACTAGAGAACTAATAATAAAATATTTTTAATTTAACTAAAAAAATATTTATAAATTTTTTTTTCTTTCATCCTTTTTATATGTTGTTATTCTTCACCAAAAAAAAAACAAAAAAATAATAAAAAAATAAAAAAATAAACGAATAACGCATATATGCAATACACCGACTTTTTTTATAATGCATATGTGCAATAGTGTGCATTTTGATATTTGAAATAGTGTTTAATAACATATATATAGTTGTTTGTATTGTATATTTGCAATAGTGTTATATTATATACAAAAATTAAAAAAAATCGATATAGTGCATATGTGCATTTGTGTTGTATTACATATATGCAATATTGTGTTTTGCATACAATTATTAGTGTCGTATTTGGATATATTCAATAGTGTGTATTGGATAATGCTATTTTGTTGTATTATATGCAATAAAACACTATTGTATATATGCAATAGGCATTAGTGCACATACGCACTACAGTACTACACCGACAAGTTTTGTTTTTAGGTATCAATATCATCTTATTAGAAGGAGAAAAGAAAAAAAAATCACAATATTTTTTTTTTTAAAATAGTTAAAAATAATACTTTACTAGTTCTCTAGTTCTCTCTTTAAGAGGAGTTCTCTCTAGATCCCACCCATATATATATATATATATATATATATATATATATAGGATAAAAATAATTAGTTTGGAAAGTAATAATCTAATTAAATCAATATGTGTTTATAAAATAAAAAATTAAAGTTAACACTAAAGTCTTACTTATATCAAGCTAAGGCTTTGATTTCAGGTATCCAACTGTTTCAAGTATATATTTTTGTTTAAAAAAATAAACTTCACTTCTGTTATAGTCACTATTGGTTTATATATCATATGCGTATGGAAAGATTAGTTTTACCCTTTAGGTATTGTTGTTTTGCATCTTAGAATGTCATGGACTTTACATAATGAGTAGCACATTCTTATTCTACCGCAAATTGTTTGGCGTTAAATATTAGTATTAGTTCGATATATCTATTTAAGATCTATGGTAAGGACTTCAATGAAACCAATTATTTCAGTAACATGAATGTCAAAGTCTTTGATGACCTATGTAACCGATCCATTAAAGCCCCAGGTTATTCGCTTGTTGTGTTTACATTATTTTAAATCTCAATTGCTAATCTGACCAGGTTTCTATTTCAAGAAAAGGAAAAGCATGGGGACGAAAGTGGATATGGGTATCAATTGGATTGGGATTTGGCATTCTTTAGTGAGCTTTTTTGAGAATGGCTTCACTTTGATGACGTAAAACTCAAGAAGAATGTTATTTGGACTCAAGGGATGATTGGGCATGTATTATCTATAGTGAAAAAATTAGTAATTGAAAGATTCTTATGTTGTGAATTTGAAATTGTGATAGGTAGGCTCATTTTTTTTAATCGTATTCCAAGAGTACATGTAAATAAGTCATTGCTGAAATCTCCAATTACAACAGAAGGAATGCTATCAAAGTTAATAGTTAGTTTTATGATATATTGATGTTGTGGTATAATTGATAGTTAATTGATCTAGCTTGATTGTTGCTTCTGTTTTCAGTTATTCATAGTGTTATTGTATTCAGGTCATTAAAAACTAAAAGCCTATGTTAAAATAGGGGTAAAACATAAGTTCTAAATGGTAGTGTCTTTTTTTAATTTAAAGGATCTTTTATGGTTTACCTATCCTTATAAAGGAAGGTGGAATCAAAAAACTAATTTAAAACCTAAATACATAAAATTCAATGAAAATTAAATATTACCAATGAATAAAAAATCATCAAAAATTAAGAACATCGACTATGGATATCGTGAAAAACGCACAAAAACATTAAAGAACCTCGACTACAGTTTGTTTTCTTGGCTGATAGTGAAAAGGTTGAAAGATAAAGTACATGGGCTTTCCGAGGGGCGTTATTCACATCTTGTATTATATTTAAAAAATTCAAACATAAATAAATAAAATAACATAAACAACCCATGCAATAAAATAAAACCAAAAAAAAATTATGGATAAAACACAAAGTAAACTTAAACTACAACTATAAGCAAAACATAATATATTGATTTATGTAACCTTTGATTTTAATACAAAATTCACATCTCAAAGTTTATATTTAACTTGAAACTATTATAACCGGAAATTATATATTCACGGTTATATATAAGAAAAGTCTAAATAAACTCGCGTAACACGCGGGCTAAAAGCTAGTATATATATATATAGGGGTGGGTTATATATATATATGTGTGATTTATTTCTTCTGAGAACCGCTTTAAATTTTAAGAACTCTAAATAACTCAACGTAACAACTTTTTTTGGAATTTTTTTTACACATGTAATATGTAAATGTTAGTAGCGTAAAAAAAATTACAGTATTTTTTTACACATCGAATCGACTTATTACACATGTGTAACTAACATTAAACTTGTGTAATCATTAAAAATCTTTATTTTCTCTCCTGATTAATTTTTTAATCAGATTAATTATCAGCCACATATTCAATGCCCATTTTATCGACTATGTGGTCCATATTGAGTTCTTAAAGTTCTTACAACTCATCAAGTTCTCAAAAGATTTTTCCCCTACATATGTGTGTGTGCGCGCGCGCGCAAGTTTGAGGTCCTCGTGTTACGGGGTTTATTTACGTTTTTGTTTTTAATCGTTTTGCTATTTTATATTTTATAACTAATGATTTGTTTTATATTTCAATATAGTTTGTTTTTATTTAATATTTATATATAAGTTTGTTACGCTCATTATATTTTTAAACGCTTGGCCTATGTCAATTGAGATGTGTATGTTTTTTGTATTTTTAAGGAACATACATAAACGAATACAAAACTATGTTGATTTTTTAAGGGAACAAACATGAAAACAAATATTTGTCTTATTAGAAAGAGGCGGTTGATGTAGGTGCTGATGATGGTTGATGCATAAGATGAGAGGTTGACGATAGGTATGTTCACGGTTTTCTTATGTCAATCCGTGAACCAAACCGTTAGCAACGGTTTTTAGTTTCGTAAACCAAAACAAACCGTATAATTAATCTTTAAACCAAACCAAACCGCTAGAAATAGTTTGGTTTCGGTTTGATTTCACGGTGTAAGCCCGTGGCCTTTATACAAGATCTCTATAATAAGATATATGCCTATATAAGTTAAGTTATTCATAATTTAACAAGCGGTCAAACACAATATGTCCTAAGAAATCTTGAAAA
The DNA here is from genome assembly GCF_021521415.1 of Bidens hawaiensis. Lineage (NCBI taxonomy): Eukaryota > Viridiplantae > Streptophyta > Magnoliopsida > Asterales > Asteraceae > Bidens > Bidens hawaiensis. Next base: position 9,719 of record NW_027503419.1, read on the forward strand.
AAGTAACCGGTTGTCCGTAAACAAACAAAACAAAAGTTGTACTATATTTGAAATAAAAAACCTCAATAATCAATGTTTTAGTGTTGTCATTTAAAAAAAACACAAAGAACGAAGGCTGATTCCTGTATTGAAATTTTGAAAACGTGAGGTTGGGCTCAGCCACTATTCATTTACCTAAATTTTAGTAGCGTTAAAACAATGTTAATTTTATTATGTCGAATAGTATTCCATATATAATATGAACAAAATAAAAATTTTAACAAAAACTTCTTACGCTATAGATCGGTTTTATACGATTGGTTTTCAGTATAAAACGTAAACTAGTCTGTTCATTACGGTTTGAAAATATTGAAATCAATCAACCGAAAGTTAAGTAAAAAAAACCAAACCAATGACCGTTTTAGGCAATTTCACAATTTGAAATCGGACATTGAAGACCCCTAGTTGACGATGGTGGGTGGTAATCGGAAGTTAACCAGTGATGGAGAGGATAGACCGGCGAAGAAGAATATGTAGAAGAGATAAATTAAATTATGGTTTGATGATGAAGAGTTTCACAAATAATGAGATGTTGTAACCCATTTATGGGCTATCTGGGTGTGGTGACACCCATGACTCGCGAAAACTATTGTTTGATGATTAATGGGTTATTTTACAAATAAATGAGATATTATAACTCGTTTAAGGGCTATCCAGGTTTGGTGAAACATATGACCCATGAAAACTATTGTTTGATATGAAAGGGTTATAATTTTGGATATATATGAAACATCCTAAAAATTTTAATGATGAATAAAGGAAGTTATGTTTAGTGATTTTGCGTAATTAATTAATATCGGGTAAGGAGCGGGTCTTGGACGTGGATTAATTGAGATGGGTTAAATGAGAATGGGATTTCAGGGATATAAATACCCCCAAAATCCCAAAATATCTTCATTTTCACCAAACTCCCTAACACCCCAAAACACACACACACACCACACGCATACCGCCGCCGGCCGGCCGAGCCAAGGGAAGAGTCGGGCAGGTCCGAGAGAGAGCGATTAGTATACTAGCAAGTAAACGAGATCCAAACAAGCCCAAAAAGGTATGATTCTTGATCTTTGAAGTTTAAAGATCCAAACTTTTTTTAGTGTATAAGCGACCGAAAATGGTCGGGAAGCGTAGTGGGTGATATTGAACCATAGCAAGGGTGTTAAAATCGCTCAAAATGCTGGAAAGAAACCGAACAGCGGCTGTCTGGGCAACTTCGCCTGCATCTGGGCAACTTCGCCTTCAAAGCGATGAACTTCGCCTGCAAGCTAAGTTCGCCTGATGAACTTCGCCTGCAAGCTAAGTTCGCCTGATGACAACTTCGCCTGAGGCCACGTTCGCTTGATGACAACTTCGCCTGAGGCCAAGTTCGCCTGATGACAACTTCGCCTAAAGCCAAGTTCGCCTGATGACAACTTCGCCTAAAGCCAAGTTCGCCTGATGACAACTTCGCCTAAAGCTAAGTTCGCCTAAGGTTTAACTTCGCCTAAAGCTAAGTTCGCCTAAGGTTTAACTTCGCCTAAAGCCAAGTTCGATTAGGAAGTAAACTAAAAATCTAATGAAAAATGTGTTAAGACAGTTAATGGAAATAAAATTTTTCCAAGCTGACCTGGCAGCTCGACCCCAGCCAGGGGCTCTGCCCCTTGGACCCTGCTAGGGGCTGCCGCCCCTAGACCCCGCTGCCAGGGGCGCTGTCCCCGGAACCCCGTTCGTTGTGGGTCATATAAAGATAGACATACATTATGAGAAGTGATAGTTAATTGATACGTATACTTGTTATACAGTCAGCCGTGCACAACTGAAGAAAGGAATTACGATTAACGGTGAACGTAACCGTGTTCAGGTGAGTTTCTAGCCCCATTCCTTGTAATGTTTTCGGGGCTGTGTGCATACTTGATGTGTTGTTAATACATTTATCCTAAGTGATAAGTGTATGCCCTATGTGATATATGTGTTTTGTAAGAATGATTGCTTGATGGTACGTGAACGATCTTCGGATATTGCACGTACTGTCAGGTTGTAATGCTATGTATAAGGTAAGTATAATATGAATGCTTATGCGTATGAACGTGATAGAGATAATAAAAGAAGGAAATAATGATGTATGGTTGTATGGTTACGAAAAGGGTACCGAGCCCTAATAATACTCGAGGTATGATGTATGGTTGCATGGTTACGAAAAGGGTACCGAGCCCTAATAATACTCGAGGTATGATGTATGGTTGTATGGTTACGAAAAGGGTACCGAGCCCTAAAAATACTCGGGGTATAATGTATGGTAACGAAGAGGGAATCGAACCCTACTAATATTCGAAAACTAGGGACCAGACCCTTATAATATCTGTGATGTTAGGGACCAGACCCTTATAATATCTGTGATGTTAGGGAATCGAACCCTTCTAATATTCGAAACTAGGGACCAGACCCTTATAATATCTGTGATGGTAGGGACCAGACCCTTATAATATCTGTGATGTTAGGGAATCGAACCCTTCTAATATTCGAAAACTAGGGACCAGACCCTTATAATATCTGTGAGGTTATAGGGCGAAAGGCTCTTTAAAACGTATGATTATGTATGTAAAGAAAGTATGAAGGTAAAAATGAAAGTAAAAGCACTTAAGTGTGTATGAAAGAAAGTTAGGAGGGTAAGTATGAAATGTAAAGAATGTATTGTATGATTTTGTGATTAACTAGAACTCACTCAGCGTAGCTGACTTTTAGTATGCACGCAGGTGAGTAGGATGAGACAGCTGGCTTGAGCGGGGACACATGGCAGAAGAATAAGAGCCTGGCATCTGAAGACTTACGATGTTTTAATTTTAATGTTTTAATGTGAAAGACAAAGGACGTTTTGAGACAAGTTATGAAATATTGTAATGTTTTATGAAAGTTTTATATTCCGCGTAAATGTTTTAATTAACTCTGATATTTAGAACTGTGTTTATGAGTAAATCCAACACGAAAGTAGGGTTACCGATAACGGGGCCTTACAAGTTGGTATCAGAGCAAAGTTCGAGAGATTTAAGCATCCTACATGCTTAGACTCGAACAGAGTATGGGATATAAGTAAGAAATGAAAGAAGATGCCAATCCAAGAATGCCATGTGTCGCTCAAGCAAGATCAGTAAAGGTAAATTGTATGATTAAATGATATATGTTAATAAGAAAGAAAATATATGTGAACAAAAGGGATAGGAATAATTGATTGTTGATTTGACTAATTGCTTAAGTAGAACCAGCACAAATAGACTCATAAAGGGAAGTGTATAGGACACGGAAAGCAATGTGATCAGCTAGTCACAGCTGGCCACTGTTATTACCTGTTAGCCTTGCTATCCTTGTACTAAATAGTTCCTTGAATGATGATGTTTGTGTTTTCCCTTTTGGAATACGATGGCTGGAGCCGGAGACATTGTTGGAGCTGGAGGTCGCACTGGACGACGCGGCAGGCCTCGTCGTGTCCAGCAACCTTCGGTTGAGACCGCTTCCAACACTGAAGCTGAAGGAAGCGCAGCGGGAAGGAACCCGGAAAACAATGAAGGAGTTCAACTGGATCCTGCAATTCAAGCAGCTTTGTTCAAGCTGTAGCCACTGCTGTGAAAAATATTACCCCGGGAAGGTCTGCTGGAAGCCGTGAAAGAACTATTGAAGGGGCAGGTGGTAATGGTAGGAAGGATGACGAGAGGGAAAGGGGTGACTCAAGTGAGGTAAGGTCTGTGAAAGATGATGATAGGAAGAAGGGCCGAGGCGGTTGCAACTATAAGTCCTTCAAAGGTTGTGACCCGCCTAAGCTGACTGGTTTAGGAGACACAATCGCTACTCTTTAGTGGATAACCGCCATGGATAAGGTTATCCGCATTAGCGAGTGCCGTCCCGATCAAGCGGTAGGTTATGCTACTCAATCATTCGAGGATGAGGCTATGTATTGGTGGGAGAGTGTGGAGCAGAGGAAGACCCGAGAAGAGATCAAAGAGATGAAGTGGGACGATCTGAAGGAGTTAGTAATGAAGAAGTTCTGTGCTGACGCCGAGGTTGAAAGGGCGGAGATGAAGTTCCTAAACTTGAAAGCTGGGACGATGACACATCGTGAGTACACTACAGAGTTCAATCGAATGTCTAGGTTGGTACCCGATATGGTCAGCACTGAGGCTAAGAGAATCAAGTGTTATGTGAGGGGATTACCACAGAGAGTCCGCATGTTAGTCAGGACAAGTAAACCTGCTACTTTCGATTCTGCTGTCGAACTCGCAGAGATGGTCTATGCAGCAGACCTGGCTGCGGATGATGTGGTGGTGGGAGACGAGAAGAAAGAGAAGAAATGGGCCGCTCCTGCTAAACGACCCGGTACTCAGTTATGGAACCCCAAAGATAAGAAGCAGAGAGTGTGGGAGAAGAGATCGTGTAAGACCTGCGGAAAGATGCATGGTGGTGAGTGCAAGTGGGGTAAAAGTTCTGGTGTTTGTCTCAAATGTGGAAAGGCTCACGGTGGGGAATGCCGGATGGGGTCTAATGTGTGTTATAAGTGTGGGAAGGTAGGGCATTATGCCAATGAGTGCAGTGCAAAGCCAGCATGTTACAAATGTGGCAAGACAGGCCACATGGCGAGAGAGTGCACAGATGGTGAAGCTGGAGGTAGTGGAAGGAAGGATGCCGATCAAGCTAGGCCAAGAACTAGAGCCTACATGCTGACCCAAGAACAAGCCAAGCAGATTCCGGATGTCGTCACAGGTACGTTTCTAGTGAACGGTGTTTCCGCTTCTGTATTATATGATTCGGGCGCAAACAAAATTTTCGTAGCCACACCATTTAGTAAACTAGCTAAAATGAAATGTTGCCGAGTGTCTGAAACTTTTGTAGTAGAAACCGCCAGTGACACTTCGGTTAAAATAACAAAAATGGTTAAGAACTGTAAGATAGAATTGGAAGGACATGAGTTCTCGGTTACCTTGTACGTTATGACCTTGGGAGGGTTCGATGTGGTTTTGGGTATGGATTGGTTGTCTGAGTTTGAGGCTCAGATAGTATGTAAGAGTAGGATGATAAGGTTAAAGTCATTGGATGGTAGTGCGGTAACGGTTTATGGTGATAAGGAAAGTTCTGGGCTTAATGTCATTTCGATGATAAAAGCCGAGGGTTTGCTAAGGCGAGGGTGTCGTGCCTACCTGGCGTATGTCGTCAACGCTGCGGCCGAGACGAAAGAAATGAAAGATGTTCCTATTGTACGCGACTACCCAGAAGTATTCCCTGAGGATCTTCCGGGGTTGCCGCCGGAGCGAGAGATAGAATTTCAGATAGATTTAATACCAGGAGCCCAACCTGTCGCGAAAGCGCCTTACCGTCTAGCACCGTCCGAGATGAAAGAATTGATGGCACAACTGCAAGAACTCCTCGACAAAGGTTTCATAAGACCAAGTGTTTCCCCGTGGGGCGCACCAGTGTTGTTCGTGAAAAAGAAGGATGGAAGTATGAGAATGTGCATAGACTATCGTGAGTTGAATAAGCTTACGGTAAAGAATAGATATCCGTTGCCAAGGATTGATGATCTGTTTGACCAACTGCAAGGTTCAAGTTGGTTCTCACGAATAGATCTCAGATCAGGCCCATCAGCTGAAGGTGAAGGAGGCAGACATCCCTAAGACAGCGTTCCGAACGCGGTATGGACACTACGAGTTCCTCGTAATGTCATTCGGTCTAACAAATGCTCCTGCAGCATTTATGGACATGATGAATAGGGTGTGTCGGCCGATGTTGGATAAGTCGGTTATCGTCTTCATTGACGATATATTGGTTTATTCAAAGGACGAGTCTGACCATGCTGAGCATCTGAGAGAGGTATTGGAGACTCTGAAGAAAGAGAAGTTGTATGCCAAGTTTTCGAAGTGCGCGTTCTGGTTAAGAGAAGTGCAATTTTTAGGTCACGTGATTAATCCGGAAGGGATTACCGTGGACCCAGCTAAGATTGAAGCGATAACGAATTGGAAGACTCCGTAGAACCCGACTGATATACGAAGCTTCCTAGGGTTAGCTGGCTACTATAGGAGATTCATCGAAGGTTTCTCCAAGATAGCCGCACCGCTGACCGGTATGACCCGAAAGTCGATAGTATTCAGTTGGGGAAAGTTTCAGGAAGAAGCCTTTGAAAAATTGAAGAAGAGACTCACGCAAGCTCCAATCCTTACTCTACCCGATGGTGACGAGGATTTCGTTGTTTGTGCTGATGCTTCGCATCAAGGATTAGGTTGCGTGTTGATGCAACGAGGGAAGGTGATAGCTTACGCGTCTAGACAGTTGAAGGTTCATGAAAGTACTTATCCGACGCACGATTTGGAGTTAGCAGCTGTAGTGCATGCTCTTAAGATATGGAGGCATTATCTGTACGGTACTAAGTGCACTATCTATACAGATCATAAGAGTTTAAAGTACTTCTTCGAGCAGAAAGAATTGAACATGAGGCAGAGAAGATGGTTAGAATTGATAAAGGATTACGACTGTGAGATTAAGTATTACCCCGGTAAAGCTAACGTGGTCGCTGATGCGCTAAGTCGTAAGAATGAGGAAGTCCTTGCAGCAGTGAAGTCATACAAGTTGATCATGAACTCAAGTCTTTTTGAAGAAATCATCAAAGTGCAGTCAGAAGTGTTAGTAGACGAAAGGTTAGTAAAGAAAGAAAGGATTTATGGCCAGCAAGATGGGTTGATGGAAAACACTCATGGAGTTAAAACTAGGTTCGACCGTATGTGGATCCCACGCCATGGTGATCTTAGAAGTCGAATCTTAAATGAAGCTCATAAGTCAAGGTACTCAATCCATCCTGGAGCTACAAAGATGTACCAAGACTTGAAAAGAGATTACTGGTGGCCAGGAATGAAGAACGATGTAGTGGATTATGTTGGTAAGTGCTTAACTTGCTTACAAGTCAAAGCCGAACACCAAAAGCCTTATGGGAAAATGCAACCGCTAGAGATACCTGAGTGGAAATGGGAACACATCACCATGGACTTCATAACTAAGCTACCTCGTACAGCTAAGCAACATGATACCATCTGGGTGATTGTGGACCGTTTGACCAAGAGTGCTCACTTTCTGCCCATACGAGAGGCCATCTCGTCAGAAACGTTAGCAAGCTTGTTCATCAAGGAAGTTGTAACCAAGCATGGAGTACCGTTATCAATCGTGTCTGATAGGGATACACGGTTTACTTCGAGGTTCTGGAAGAAATTCCATGAAGCTATGGGGACGAGGTTGAACATCGGTACGGCGTATCATCCTTAAACCGATGGACAGTCTGAAAGGACGATCCAAACCCTTGAGGATATGCTACGTGCTTGTGTCTTAGATTTTGGTGGAAGTTGGGATGATCATCTGCATCTGGCAGAGTTCTCCTATAACAACAGTTACCATTCAAGTATTGGTATGCCACCGTTTGAGATGCTTTATGGTAGACGATGTAGAACCCCGGTGTGTTGGGGTGAGATTGGTCAGAAAGAAATGGGAAGTCTAGAAGTGGTTCAAGAAACGTCTTCAAAGTTCGATCAGATCAAAGCAAGAATGAAAGCCGCGCAAGACAGACAAAAGTCTTATGCAGATAAGCGGCGACGACCAATTGAGTTTAACGTTGGTGACAATGTGATGCTCAAGGTCTCGCCTTGGAAGGGGATTATCCGTTTTAGGAAAAGAGGAAAGTTGAGTCCGAGGTACATTGGACCGTTCAGGATTGTAAATCGTGTGGGTGAAGTAGCTTATAAACTGGATTTACCCGATGAGTTAGAAGGAATTCATTCAACCTTCCATGTTTCTCATCTGAGGAAGTGTCTAGCTGATGACACGTCTCACGTGCCATTAATGGACATCGAGGTTGATGAACAATTGAACTACATCGAGCAACCAATAGAGATCGTTGATCGTAAGGAGAAGCAGCTTCGTCACAAGACCATACCTTTGGTAAAAGTGATATGGAAACACCGCAAAGGATCGGATGCTACTTGGGAAGCCGAGGATGAGATGCGCAAGTTTTACCCTAGTTTGTTTATGTAATAGTTAGGTTTCGGGGACGAAACCTCTTTAAGGGGGGGAAGACTTGTAACATCCTAAAAATTTTAATGATGAATAAAGGAAGTTATGTTTAGTAATTTCGCGTAATTAATTAATATCGGGTAGGGAGCGGGTCTTGGACGTGGATTAATTGAGATGGGTTAAATGAGAATGGGATTTCAGGGATATAAATACCCCCAAAATCCCAAAATATCTTCATTTTCACCAAACTCCCTAACACCCCAAAACACACACACACACCACACGCATACCGCCGCCGGCCGGCCGAGCCAATGGAAGAGTCGGGCAGGTCCGAGAGAGAGCGATTAGTGTACTAGCAAGTAAACGAGATCCAAACAAGCCCAAAAAGGTATGATTCTTGATCTTTAAAGTTTAAAGATCCAAACTTTTTTTAGTGTATAAGCGACCGAAAATGGTCGGGAAGCGTAGTGGGTGATATTGAACCATAGCAAGGGTGTTAAAATCGCTCAAAATGCTGGAAAGAAACCGAACAGCGGCTGTCTGGGCAACTTCGCCTGCATCTGGGCAACTTCGCCTTCAAAGCGATGAACTTCGCCTGCAAGCTAAGTTCGCCTGATGAACTTCGCCTGCAAGCTAAGTTCGCCTGATGACAACTTCGCCTGAGGCCACGTTCGCTTGATGACAACTTCGCCTGAGGCCAAGTTCGCCTGATGACAACTTCGCCTAAAGCCAAGTTCGCCTGATGACAACTTCGCCTAAAGCCAAGTTCGCCTGATGACAACTTCGCCTAAAGCTAAGTTCGCCTAAGGTTTAACTTCGCCTAAAGCTAAGTTCGCCTAAGGTTTAACTTCGCCTAAAGCCAAGTTCGATTAGGAAGTAAACTAAAAATCTAATGAAAAATGTGTTAAGACAGTTAATGGAAATAAAATTTTTCCAAGCTGACCTGGCAGCTCGACCCCAGCCAGGGGCTCTGCCCCTTGGACCCTGCTAGGGGCTGCCGCCCCTAGACCCCGCTGCCAGGGGCGCTGTCCCCGGAACCCCGTTCGTTGTGGGTCATATAAAGATAGACATACATTATGAGAAGTGATAGTTAATTGATACGTATACTTGTTATACAGTCAGCCGTGCACAACTGAAGAAAGGAATTACGATTAACGGTGAACGTAACCGTGTTCAGGTGAGTTTCTAGCCCCATTCCTTGTAATGTTTTCGGGGCTGTGTGCATACTTGATGTGTTGTTAATACATTTATCCTAAGTGATAAGTGTATGCCCTATGTGATATATGTGTTTTGTAAGAATGATTGCTTGATGGTACGTGAACGATCTTCGGATATTGCACGTACTGTCAGGTTGTAATGCTATGTATAAGGTAAGTATAATATGAATGCTTATGCGTATGAACGTGATAGAGATAATAAAAGAAGGAAATAATGATGTATGGTTGTATGGTTACGAAAAGGGTACCGAGCCCTAATAATACTCGAGGTATGATGTATGGTTGCATGGTTACGAAAAGGGTACCGAGCCCTAATAATACTCGAGGTATGATGTATGGTTGTATGGTTACGAAAAGGGTACCGAGCCCTAAAAATACTCGGGGTATAATGTATGGTAACGAAGAGGGAATCGAACCCTACTAATATTCGAAAACTAGGGACCAGACCCTTATAATATCTGTGATGTTAGGGACCAGACCCTTATAATATCTGTGATGTTAGGGAATCGAACCCTTCTAATATTCGAAACTAGGGACCAGACCCTTATAATATCTGTGATGGTAGGGACCAGACCCTTATAATATCTGTGATGTTAGGGAATCGAACCCTTCTAATATTCGAAAACTAGGGACCAGACCCTTATAATATCTGTGAGGTTATAGGGCGAAAGGCTCTTTAAAACGTATGATTATGTATGTAAAGAAAGTATGAAGGTAAAAATGAAAGTAAAAGCACTTAAGTGTGTATGAAAGAAAGTTAGGAGGGTAAGTATGAAATGTAAAGAATGTATTGTATGATTTTGTGATTAACTAGAACTCACTCAGCGTAGCTGACTTTTAGTATGCACGCAGGTGAGTAGGATGAGACAGCTGGCTTGAGCGGGGACACATGGCAGAAGAATAAGAGCCTGGCATCTGAAGACTTACGATGTTTTAATTTTAATGTTTTAATGTGAAAGAAAAAGGACGTTTTGAGACAAGTTATGAAATATTGTAATGTTTTATGAAAGTTTTATATTCCGCGTAAATGTTTTAATTAACTCTGATATTTAGAACTGTGTTTATGAGTAAATCCAACACGAAAGTAGGGTTACCGGTAACGGGGCCTTACAATACAGTTGAGACTTGTTTATTTCTATCTACACGTCGACACACACTTTACTCAAAACTGAGCCATGTTATCGAAATGTTCAATAAACGTTTAATAAAGTTTGACCCAACTTGATTTTAAGTAAATTTACATCAACACGTAGATAAATATAAGCACGTCTCAATGGTATATTCAAAGTTTCATAAAACTTTATACATCAAAAGTTATTAAACAAAAAAAAATCTAAGAGTATAATTAATTATAAAAAGGCAAATTGGATTTTACTAATTCCATCCTTTTACAGTTAGCTAAAAATAATTTTACCTCAAAATTTTTTTTCCCACCAGTTCCACCTTTCTATCTATTTTTTCTCATCGGACCCCGTCAGGAAAAAAAAAACTAAACTCCGTTATGTTTTTTTTTCGAAATTCAAATTGATGTTTTAGAGCATTTAATTAGAAGGATGATACGATCCGATTGATGTAAAACTTATATTGAAGCAGTGCTCCAAACATCTTAATTTATACTAATTGGAGGTTGAAATACCTAAGCTGAAACACCGTTTAAATGTAAGTTTTACGCCAACTGACTCGAATCCTCATTCTGATCAAAAGCTTTAAAACATCAGTTTCAAATTCGGAAAAAACTTAACGGAGTTAAAAAAGTTGTAACAGGTCCAATGGTGACAAGAATTTTTTGATGTACGATTATTATTGGCGAAGTACAAAAGATGAGATTATTAAAATTCAATTAATCTTATCTATAATATATATAAACGAAATCAAAAAAATCTTACGTGTCGCGATGTGGTCGCTCCCTTTTTTTGAGTCACCAGATTTGTTTAATTTTTAAATGGAGGCTTCTCATGCATTTGACCCGAATTCACGGGTATGGATCTCATCAAAACCAGATATTTCTTAAACGGGTTATAACATCTCATTAAATTAAAATCTAATCCCACCAAATATTTGATATAAAAATCCTATAACGTATGGATATACTAAAAATTAATATATGATTTATTTTATAAGAGATATATATTATTTATAATTAAAAAACCAATTTTGTAGTAAAAAAGATAAACGGGTCTTGGGTCTCATCAAACCCATATAACTTTTAAACCATGTTATAACATATTAGTTATTTGTGAAACAATTTATCATCAAACCATAAGTATATTATTAACTTTCATACAATAAAAAAAAATAAAAACTCAAAAAATAAATAATTTCATACAATAATAAAATAAAAACTAAATAAATAAATATTAAAAACAAATAATATAAAACAACCACCGTAATACAGGGGATAAAAACTAATAATAATATAAAATCTAAAAGTAAAACTTCAAGGATTCCATATTTTACTTATTTAAAGTTTTATATTTTATTAAAACTACAAATTCACTTAAAGATTAAGTATTTTTTATATTATTATTGTATTAGATGTAAAAATACAGTCTTAATTTTTAATATTATATACGACGCAATATGATGTTTAATTCCGATTCAACATAATGAACTAGTAAGATGTCCATTTTTAAAACCTTGTTTTTAAGCACACATTAAAAAAATGGCTATTAGTTCATTTTAGACCGTGGTCAGCATCATTTAGACTTAATAGTTCATTTCGAGTTAACGACTGATAACTAAAATTTAAGCAAGAACACGAAAACATACCTAGAACTAAGAACCATCCCGATCAAATTGGCGACCTCCGTAAGAGCTGTTTTCCACATGTCCATTTTATCTTTCGTCCACCTTGTAGAGCTTTTGACTTCAATCTTGGATTTGTTAGTCTGGTTCCTAATATCCGAGGGCACAATGTGATAATAAATCGGTAGAACAAAATGATCATTGTGCCTCCTTGCTTCATCCAGGATAAACGAAAGCTCATCAAGACACGAGGGGGAGGTTGCATAGTTCTCTGACAAAACAATTATTGAAGATCTGGAGTATTTGATTGCACTATCAGTGTCTGGGCTTCAGTTCTTTCCCCTTGTTGATTTCATTATCATACCTAAAGGTTCCAATTCCTGCTTTTAGTAGTGCATTATTGAGATGATCTGTGAAAGAATTATGAATATCTTTGGCTTCAACACTTAGAAATACATCATACAACTTAAGGGAAGGTTTGCCAATATCGTGAATGAAGGACACCGAAGTTTCACTCTGCTGGTTATACAAAAAACAATCAAGCGAGTGGAATCATTATCAGCAAAGAGGTAACATATATTTGGTTTTGAAAAGGAAAAAAAAGTAGTTAAACTAAGTAATGCATATGACCATTAACTGTCAAGGTGAACTGACATGGTTGTTAAACTAATAATCTCTTTTTTGAAAAGGCCTAGGTTTTGGTTTTCGCTTTAGGCCTCTAAAATGGTTGGGCCACAATTTACTGATTTTTCCCAACCTTGAACTTCCACATGATCATGTTTGAACACTCATGATCATGTTTGACCAATTAATCCATTTCTGAGTCTCCATTAAGATCAAATTTGTTACTTTGTAACATGTCTTGCCCGGTCTACTAATATACGAATACTCAAGTTAATCTAACGTTATTTGCATAATCGTTATTCATGAAGAACATGCATCCAAATGCTTCGGTTGAATTTGATTCTTGACACCCAATCCTTGTTTGATGATTTCTTGTTTCTAGATCCTAAAGAACACTAAGGTCTGTTTGGTATGAGATAATGGAATGGACGACGGAATGGAATGGATGTGGTAATGAAATGGACAAAGGAATGGAATGGGTTATTACCATTCCAATGAAATGTTTGGTTACCACATGGGAATGAAATGAATCATTACTTTGTATTGTTGGTAGGTAAGAAAAAAAAATAAAATCAAAATGGTAATGAGTGGTGGTGGTGGTGGTGGGAGCGGTGGCGGTAACGGTGAAGGTGGTGGTGGCGGTAACAGTGACGGTGGGCGGCGTGTGTGATGGCGGGGCGAGGATTGATGGATGCGGCGGGTGGCTGGCACGGATGGAGATGGTTTGTGGACGTGGGTGGTGGTGGCGGAGGACGCCGATGGTGGTGATTGGTGGCAGTGGCGGCGGTGGTAGGCAGGGGTGACGGTGGGCGGCATGTGTGATGGTGGGGTGATGGTTGACATATGCTGCGGGCGGCTGGCGGTGCTGAGTGGCTGCCACCGATGGCGATGGTTGGTTGCGGTGGTGGACAGCGATGGTGGTGGCTGGTGACAGTGGCGGCGGTGGTTGGTAGCGGTGGTGGGTGTTGATGTTGGGTGGTGGTGTTGTTGGGAGGGTGGTGGAGGTTATGTATGGTGAAAGAGGGAATGGAAAGGAAAAAAAAACATGGGGTATGGATGGAATGAAATTGGGGTATTTTAGAGGGAATGGAATGGACTAGGTAATGGGTCATTCCGTTCATTTGGTCAACCAAACACACTATTTTCCATTCCCTCACAATGGGTCATTCCATTCCGTCCTCCATTCCTGCCTACCAAACGCTACCTAATAAAACTTGAATTTTGAATCCTTGTCCTTAATTTGAAATTCGAAGAAAGATGGAACGTGTTTTGAAGATGTGGGTTTTATACCCTAAGATTTATGGACCTTCGGCCCATTGGCTTGCGTAAGCCATTTTGTTTAGTTGCTAAACCCATCGTCCCATCGTAATAATAATTCCTTTTTTTATTGTTTAGTTGCTAAATAATAATTCCTTTTTTTTATTATTTAGATAAAGCATAAGAGACGGATCTAGAGTCACACCCCAATTTAGGAAAAGTGTGACAAATAGTTGGTTGCTATTTTGTAAATATATTAGAGTTTAAGATTGTAAAGCGGAAGTTATGATTAAATATATCTATTCTAATAAAGTAAAATAACAGTGGAAACTTGTGATCTTTTGGTTAATTCTTATAATTATTTTTCCTTCAAAACTAAGATATTAATTGACCATAATACGTGTAACAAATCAATAATTATTCATTTTTCTTTTACACTCTATTTACATTATATTTATTCATTTTTATAAATATAAATATTAGCATATTATTTTACTACATATTCCAAAATACTTGGTGAAATCCAAAATTCAACAACAAACCATTTTTATCAAAAATTAAAAATAATATAATTTCAGATGTTATCATTAACATATTATACTACGTATATTGAAGAAGATTGAAAAGAAAAACAAAACTCGAATATGTTTTCATTTTACAAAGTAACCTTTTTAATCATTAAATCATAAATATATGATTCAAAGTTGATCCAATTTTTACACTCTATTTATATTATATCTATATTTTTTTATAAAAATAAATATTAACATATTATTTTACTATATATTCAAAAATACTTGGTGAAATCCAAAAATTAACAACAAACCATGTTTGTAAAAAAAATGAATATAATTTTAAATATTATCATTAACATATTGTACCACGTATATTGTAGAATATCGTAAAGGAAAACAAAACTCGAATACGCTTTCAATTCACAAAGTAATTTTTTTAATTAGTAAATTATAATTATATGTTTCAAAGTCGATCCATTTTTTAAAATAAATCCATTCATCTATTATTATTATTGTTATTATTATTATTATTATTATTATTATTGCAATTTGTCATATAAACTTATAGATTATAAATATATGTTCTAAATCTATCAATTTATTTTTTCGGTTAATTTAGTAAACTCTCTCTCTCTATATATATGTGTATATATATATACTTATATATATATGTATATATATATATATGAAGAGTTAGTTTAATACTCGTTTAATATTTGATTAGAGTAAAGTTTAGTTGAGTGTAAAATAGGGAAGAAACTTCTTCGGCTCACCTCTGTCCCCTCCTTTAGCTTTCGCAAGTCAAGTGTTAAACCTTCGATTGTCTCGGACCCCTATGAAGAAAGTCATAATAAGAGATTAATTAAGCTAGTTAAATAGGTGGTTGTGAAATGAAAAATAATCATAACGATACCTAAAAGAAGCATCTTACATCTCCTTTTATTAATAAACGATAAGCTTCGTCACTGCACCATACTCTAGTGGCATCTGCAGGATCTCGGGACTCTTTACGAATTATACTCCGTCCCATATCTTGAAGTAGCTGATGCACCATCACTTTCTTTTTTGGTGAAATGGTTAGAAGACACTTATTTTTAAGGGTCATGATCCCAGCTCTTGCATGCCAGTCATCCTCCAATATCTTAACCACATAATCCTCATCTTCGCCAACAAAGAAAATACCAATTTGGAGAAACAAATATTTGCAACTTCGAACAGGCAATGAGTCAAAGCTTTTTTGTAGTACACCCTGAATATTGCAATCAAGATCTCCTTTTAGTGAACTTAGTGAATTCAATCTACTTTTCCAAATATCTTTTATGCAATCCCCCCCCCCCCCCCCTTTGATCTTCAGCACTAACAAACAGAGAAGAACCCAAAACTCTAAGTGCTAGTGGATTTCCTCCACAATATTGTGATAACTCGTTTACAAGGTTGCTAAAACCTTCCGGTGGATGTTTGTATCCAAATGCATAACTTAATACCTCTAACGATTCATGATCATTCAACAGTTTGAGTTCGTGCACACGGCACTTCCAAGATCTGGACTCAAACCATGAATTTATTGTTGGGAAAAACGACCACTTAGCCACGAACGGTAAACAAAATTGCGGAATTAAACTTCGTTTGGCTAAACTTTTCCCGACCCGAATGAACCAATGAGGATGCAAACAAATAGGGTATTTAAAAGTAAATATGACACAATAATTTTAGCGTGAAAAACCTTTCAAGGCGAGAGTAAAAAACCACGGGACTACTAGAGCCGCTTCAAATCCACTATCACCAATAATGAGCAACACAAAAGTTCTTCTCTAGATAAAACTAGAGGCATACACAAATCAACATATACTTGGTACAAAAGAATCTTCAAGTATATGTAACCAAACTATAAAAGAAACGAGTAAGAGGTATCACCAACGAGAGAATGAATCGATCTCTGGCACGTCTCTTATCTTCACCAAAATACCAAAAGCTTGGATCACAAAAACTTCTCTATGTCGATGGCAGTAGAGAAACACCAAAGAATATTTGTGTGTATTTCGGCTGTAATATATATCAATCACCACATAAACCCTTTATAATATGTTTGGTTTCTTGTTATTCACGTGTCGCAGCCCACCAAACTCCAAAGCCCACAAAATGTGGTCACCATCCAAATCAAAAGGAATTTGATTTGTTTGTCACGTGATTAGTAACAAAAAAGAAATAAATAATATTTCTTTTCTTTCACTTTTATTAATAAATACTAATTAATAAAAATAATAGTATTAACCCATGTAAGATAATATTTGTTGGGCTTTCTCATGGGCAAAAAAAACCCCAACAAATCTCCTCTTTTTTTGTTGGGTTTTAACAAGATTATCAAAGTCATATAAACCCATTTATATGAAAAACGCAGCGGATTAATTAGTTTAAAATCTTGTTGTATTGATTAATATAAAACTCGTTTATATGTAAAACCCAAGCCCCGGATCCATATACGAATTTGCATACATACAAGAACAACATCCATAGGGGGTTTATGTAATACAACGTTTCAAGATGCAAGAAAGATGAAGGAAATGACGGTTTGAACAACAAGTCTTCAATGAAGAAGTGTCTCAAGCTTGTATACCCTCCAAGCCTTCAACAAACACCTTGTATGCTAGGATTTGTACTTAGATAGCCTCTCCTTGTTCTTGTTCTTCATATGGCTAAAATCAAAGGAGAAGAGAAAGAGAGAGTTCTTGTGTGTGTGAGAGAGAAAGTGTTGTTGAATAATAACTCTCAACCAACAACGTTACTTGCATGTCCTAGTAAATAACAAAACAATAAAGGGATGAGAGAGAGGGGGAAAAAAGGGGTGGCCCACCCTTTGTTTCCCGCCAACAGTTTCAAATCTTCAAGTATTATTATTTTGTTACTTATGACTAGCAAGGTTTTGTAACATGTCTTTTATGTTTGTTGTTTAACCAATTTAAACAACAACATAAAATACTTTCTCTCATAATATAAATTATCCATATAATTTATATATCACACAAGTGCAAATATCTAGAAACCCATTTCTAAATATTCTAAGTGTTGATATTTTTTATTAGATCATATCTTAAATAAATATCATGGTGTTTGTCTAGCTTGTTATTGGGTATGACCCGACTTGGATCATAACGTACTAGTCACATCAACTCTAATATGTGTCTTGGGCAGACCGACTCCTACATTTTTGTCTATGAGAAAGAACTCACTACCCCGGCGAGTGAGCAACATTTCTTCAACTTCTCCCTTGCCAAAGCTTTGGTCAACATATCTGAACAATTATCATCGGTATGAACTTTATCAAGTTCAAACAACTTGTATTCAATAGAATCTCTAATCCAATGATACCTCACATCAATATGTTTTGTTCTCTTGTGATACATAGAGTTCTTAGCAAGGTGAATAGCACTTTGATTATCACAAAGAACCACGTAGCGCTGTTGCATAAAACCAAGCTCTTGCGTAAATCTTTTCAACCACAATAATTCTTTGCATGCTTATGTTGTTGCCATATACTCTGCCTCGGTAGTAGACAAAGCAACACACTTTTGCAGTCTTGACTGCCATAACACGGCTACCCCTGCAAATAACATCAAATATCTAGACGTGGATTTCATGTTGTCCTTATTTCCTGTCATATCATAATCCGTGTAACCAACAAGCATCGAATTCCCGTTTCCAAATGTTATACCCAATTTGGAAGTACCCCGTAGATATCTAAGTATCCACTTAACTGCTTCCCAATGTTTCTTACCCGGGTTTGACAAGAACCGACTAACAACACCTACTGCATGGGCAATATCAGGCAGTGTACATACCATTGCATACATCAAGCTTCCAACCGCTGATGCATATGGAACACCATCAATCTCTTTAATCTCTTTCTCATAAGTAGGGCAATCTTTTTCAGTTAACTTAAAGTTAGGAGTAAGAGGTGTACTAACCACGTTAACTTTAGACATCTTGAATCTGCTAAGCACCTTTTCAATGTATTGCTCTTGTGACATGTGCAACTTCTTTGAAGCTCTATCTCTAGTAATCCGAATGCCAAGAATATTCTTAGCAGGCCCCAAGTCTTTCATAGAAAACGACTTGCTTAACTCTTTCTTCAGCTGGACAATTATTTCTGCATTCTTGCCAACAATCAACATATCATCAGCATAAAGCAATAAAATGATGAAATCATCATCACCAAACCTCTTAAAGAAAACACAGTGATCAGACGCAGTCTTTCGGTAGCCTTTCTTCCCCATAACTGACTCAAATTTCTTATACCATTGTCTCGGTGCTTGCTTCAACCCATAAAGACTTTTATGAAGTTTACAAACATAATCTTCTTTACCTTTAACCTGAAAACCTTAAGGTTGCTCCATATAGATCTCCTTATCCAAGTCACCATAAAGGAATGTTATCTTGACATCCATTTGCTCAACCTCAAGATCAAGACTAGCAACTAAACCAAGGATCACCTGGATGGAACTCATCTTCACAACTTGAGAAAAAATCTCATCAAAATCAATACCTTCTCTTTGACTGAACCCTTTGACCACCAATCTTGCCTTGTACCTAGGCCATGAGGTATGTTCTTCAGTCTTCAATTTGTAGACCCACTTGTTTTTCAAAGCTCTTTTGCGCTTAGGCAACTTCACCAACTCAAAGGTATTGTTCTCATACAAGGAATTCATCTCATCTTGCATGGCTTCAAACCACTCTCTTTTATGCTTATGTTCCATGGCCTCTTTATAATACTCGGGCTCTCCCCCATCAGTGAGTAAGACGTACTCACCAGTCGAATAACGAGTAGAAGGTTGACGATCTCTCGTAGACCGTCTGAATGGGTGTAACGATTCCGACGAAACCCGGTATACCCTAACCGGTAGACGATAGTTACGTCATATTTAATGTTGGGTACATGAATTACCATAGTAATTATACGAGAATACATGGTTCGCTGTATTGATTGTACGTGAATATATAATTCATCGCATTGAATATGCGATTAACCGATCGATAGTTATTGAAACCTTAACGAATCGAGGGTTCAATTATAGACGAGATATATGATATTTAGTGATTTTACGAAGCATTAATGCTTCGGGATAAGTAAAGTACGGTACAGAAAAAGAATTTCGATTTAATGGTACGTCGGTACGTTAAACGAAACCTTTAATACCAAACCGAGCAAGAGATGATCGATCAAGCCGAAAAAGATGCGCGATAATTAATGATATGATGTTTTAAGTTAATAAATGTCATGGTTTAAGTTTTTAAAGTTTTTAAATCGGTTTTATATAAATTTCATTTTTAAGCCGAAAAACGACCGTTTTAGCCTCGTTTTAAGCCGAATTAAACATTTAACCGAAAAACGAACTGAACCAGATTATCCAAAACATTATCCGGATTACGAGAATCCAAATATGTGGCCTAAAATGAAGAGGTGGGTCCCACCCCACTCCCCATCATATGCCGATCGGATTGGGGATCACTCCCCTAGCCTTCATTTCTTTTTTTTCATCAAGATATCCAACATCCATCTCTTCCTCTCAAGATCAAGATCCAAAACCGAGATTTTGGAGCAAGAAAACAAGGTAAAGAATCGAGTTAATCACGTTTCCATCTTCGTTTCTTGAGTTGGATTGCAAGAAAATGAGGTTTCAATGATGAAAACCGATTCTTGCATGATCAAGTGATGTATACGGGTTATACAAGGGATCTTGGTCCAAGAAAGGAGTTAAACGGACCAAAAACGAATTTTTACGGTTTAAATCTTTGTTTTTGAATCATAACCGAAACTATAGTGTAAGAGGCTTGATCGTGAGTGTAACTTGCTTGGTATTGTGGTATGTTGGTTGTAGGTTCTGTATTTAGTGGTAGATAAGGCGGAAAGACGAGTTTGTAGCTTGTAGTGGCGGAAAACGAAAGGTATATTCGGTTTATATACGGTTTTGGAGATTTGGACAGATTGTTGATGCTTTAGAGTTAGGTCATGAAATTTTACAGAGGTGTTAAACACATGAAAATATGAGTTCTGAAAATTTTTGATAATTTTTGGATAAAGGATGAATATTTGGTGAATTTAATTCTCGGTTTTGGCCAAAAATGGTGAAAAATAGTTAAATATCATGAAAAATTCTGGAAACTTTCAGATAAGCTTTTTATATCATGTATAAGTCACTCACAAAATTTGAGGTCTGTTGGAGAAGTCTAAGTAGGCTTTTCGGTTAAACGAGTTCTAGGGTTTTCTAGCTCGGTTTTAGTGAAAATGGCATGTAAAAGGAAGATTTTGATTCTGGAAAAATTACAGGGGACTATGTGGATGGCAGGGGACATCCAGGAGAAATTTGGGATTTTTCTAAGATCGTTAGGTATTTACGACATATTTAGTGTTTAAATGGTGTTTAAAAATAGATAAATAAATTTTAAATATAAAAATTAATTCTGGAAATATTTTTATAAAAATCCCCACTGTTAAAAAGTCATTTGTGCAAAATTTCAAGATCCGAGATTAAACGGATAATTATTTGTGCAAAAACAAACTTTTAAAGCTTAAAACGAGTAAACCGGTAAAGCTCGCTTAAACGAGCTGACTGGTGTATAAAAACCCTAAAAATGAACTATTTTCATATAATTGAGTTAAACAAGTAAAAATGAATCATCCGAAAATAATTCGGATGATTTGAGTAATTTTAACCTATTTTAACAGTTTCCGGTACGCTAAAGACGGAAACGGGTCCCGCGGCCAAACGGGGCGTCTAAACCGAGCTCTAATTTCACAACTTAAACTAAATTATCAGTCAACCACTACTCTCGGGTCGTGTGTGACCAAACTCATTTTTGAAACGTAAAAACGGATAACCGTGCTAGGCACGCAAAACGAGAAAAACGACTAATAGTAATTGTGACCATGGAACTCTAAACGACATCACAATTCCGGAGAAGTGTTTCTGGGTTAACATTGCCCCCGGAACAGGTACAGTACTGGGTTAACAGTGTCCCCAGATGTACCGATTGATAAGGTTAAAGATTATATAAACAATAATTGTATAATAACGATCGTGGGGATCATATTACAGATTGGACGTGTTAATTGATAATGATTGTTGTTACCTGCTTGCATGTGCTAAGGTGAGTTTCACGAGCCCCTTTTTTCTGAAGTGTTTTCAAATATTTTCCCGGTGCGGAAAGCATGTTACTATTGAAATGTTTAAGTACATACTGAACGCATGGATTTGCGTGTATTTATAGATATTTGATTGTACGGGAATCGTACGGAATGGGTATAGTGCTGGGTTAACAGTGTCCCCAGATGTCTCTAGAAGTGTTTCTGGGTTAACATTGCCCCCGGAACAGGTACAGTACTGGGTTAACAGTGTCCCCAGATGTACCGATTGATAAGGTTAAAGATTATATAAACAATAATTGTATAATAACGATCGTAGGGATCATATTACAGATTGGACGTGTTAATTGATAATGATTGTTGTTACCTGCTTGCATGTGCTAAGGTGAGTTTCACGAGCCCCTTTTTTCTGAATTGTTTTCAAATATTTTCCCGGGGCGGAAAGCATGTTACTATTGAAATGTTTAAGTACATACTGAACGCATGGATTTGCGTGTATTTATAGATATTTGATTGTACTGGAATCGTACGGAATGGGTACAGTGCTGGGTTAACAGTGTCCCCAGATGTCTCTAGAAGTGTTTCTGGGTTAACATTGCCTCGAAATGGGTACAGTACTGGGTTAACAGTGTCCCCAGATGTCCCTAGAAGTGTTTCTGGGTTAACATTGCCCCCGGAATGGATACAGTACTGGGTTAACAGTGTCCCCAGATAATATTATATTTTGATATGGATTTATCATGGTTTACTCAAATTGTGAAACTCACCAACTATTCGTAGTTGACTCGTTTTCTCACATGCATTTCAGGTACAATTAAGATGAAGTGATTGCTTACGTGCTAAGTGCTTGATGTGTGTAAGATTTGCGGGCGGGATGTTAGGATACATTATAATAAACAGAATTATGTATCGTAGTGTATGATGTGTGTATCACCTTGATGGTAATGAAATACGAGATAATGTAATTTGAAGTTTAGTAATGTATTCAATTTTCTTTATAAACAATGTGGTTGATATCAGAGGTGTCTGTCGCATCCCGTTTACGTTTCCGCTGCGGTTGCGGTGTGTTACAGTGGGACAAATGCAGGCATATCTATTGGTAACTCAGGATGAATATCACCATCCAACTCTACCTGCTCTTGATTATCAACATTATCGGTACCATGTTCTTCGTCATTTTGAATACCATCTTCGTGATGTGGCTCAAATTGTTGAGTAGGAATAGGATCCAAATCAATGTGATCATCAGTGTACTGAGGAACTACCTGTGTTTTCTCAATATCTTTCAAACTCTCATCTTCCACAAACACAACATCACGACTTCTAACAAGCTTCTTTGAAGCTGGATCATATAACCTGTATCCAAACTCATCTTGCCCATAACCAAGGAATATACACTGTCTGGACTTCACATCAAGCTTTGATCTTTCGTCTTTGGGAATATGCACAAACGCTTTGCATCCAAAGACCCGCAAATGACGATACGAAACATCTTTGTCACTCCAAACCCTGTCTGGAACATCATTATGCAAAGGAATACAAGGAGTAAGGTAAATAACATGTACCGATGTATGTAAAGCTTCTCCCCAAAAGTAATTAGGCAACCCTGCATGTTAGAGCAAACACTTAAACCTTTCAACCAAGGTTCTATTCATCCGTTCCTCTAAACCATTCAACTGTGGTGTCTTTGGAGGTGGCCTTTGGTGTCGAATACCCTTCTCTCTACAATAAGCATTAAAAGGACCAATGCATTCACCTCCATTATCTGTACGAACACACTTAAGCTTCTTCCCAGTCTGTCTCTCAACTAGGGCATGAAACTGCTTAAACACATCAAATACTTGATCTTTAGACTTTAAAGTATAAACCCATACCTTCCTCGAATGATCGTCTATAAATGTGACAAAATATAAGCAGCCCCCAAGTGTTCTAGTATTCATAGGACCACATACGTCTAAATGCACCAAGTCAAGTATACTTTCTTTTCTATGAGGCGGATGACTATGAAAAGAAACTCTCTTTTGCTTACGTACCATTCATACAATGAGAACACTTCTTCAAATGAACATCTTTCACACCGGACAAGGCATCTTTCTTCAATAAAATAGACATCCCCTTTTCACTCATGTGCGCAAGTCTCTTATGCCACATATCAGTCGCATTAGAATTCGTCAATGAATTAACCGAGTCTCTGGAAATCTTTGGATGTGCCATGTACAACTTTGAAGTTCTTTCACCTCTTGCCACGATCAACGAACCACGAGTGAGTTTCCAAATTTCACCACCAAAGGTACTGTGGAAACCATCATCATCTAATGTGCCCGAGGAGATCAAATTAAGTCTAATATCTGGAACATGTTTCACATTGTGTAAAACCAAATCCGTCCCAGTATCAAACTTCAAACAAACATCCCCAACACCAACGATCTTTGATAGCCCATTATTACACATCTTGACATTCCCAAAATCACCAGGAGTATAAGATGAATAAAAATCCCTTTGTGATGTCACATGACAAGTAGCACCACTGTCAACAACCCAACTCGAATCATCACGTGCAATGTTCACCCTATCATAATCACAACAAATATGAAACTCTTCGGTGGCAGTGTTAGTTTCAAAAGTACCTTCATCACCGTCGTCTTTCTTGTAGTTGTTCTTTTTATTGTTGTCTGCAATATTTTATTGTGTGCCCTTTTCTGCCACAATGATGACACTCAAATTCTTCAAACTTCCCTCTAGACTTACTGCGTTGCTTTGCTTTATTACTCGGACCTCTGCTATGGCTTCTCCCCTATTTTCGGTAACCAAGGCATCTGAATGTGAAGAGGAACCTTGTGACTTTCTTCTCATCTCTTCATTTATAATATTACCTTTTGCCAATTCCATAGTGATAATACTGTTCGCTGCGGAGTTGGACAACGATGTCCTAAAAGTCTCCCAAGAATCCGGTAACGTACCAAGAAGCCATACACCTTGTATCTCGTTTTCAAACTTAATACCCATACCTGCAAGCTGATTAATAACACCCTGAAAAACATTCAAATGATCATTAACAGGAGTTCCATCACGGTATTTCAAGTTTATCAATTGTTTGATCAAGAACAACTTATTGTTCCCGTTCTTCCTAGCATACAACTCTTCAAGCTTGGTCCATAGAGTACGAGCATGACTCTCCCCGCTAATATGGTTCAAAACATTATCATCAACCCATTGCCGAATATACCCGCAAACCTTCCGATGCAAAATATTCCATTCTTCATCAGTTTTATCTTCAGGTTTATCGGTACTAAAAACAGGCAAATAATAATCTTTCACATAAAGAAGGTCTTCCATCTTGCCTTTCCAAACATGATAATTAGAACCATTCAAACTCACCATCCTACCCGTATTAGCTTCCATCGTTCAAACAAGTCTAAACCCAAGAACAAGAGCCGAAGCTCTGATACCAATCTGTTGGGAAAAACGACCACCTAGCCACGAATGGTAAACAAAATTGCGGAATTAAACTTCGTTTGGCTAAACTTTTACCGACCCGAATGAACTAATGAGGATGCAAACAAATAGGGTATTTAAAAGTAAATATAACACAATAATTTTAGCGTGAAAAACCTTTCAAGGCGAGAGTATAAAACCACGGGACTACTAGAGCCGCTTCAAATCCACTATCACCAATAATGAGCAATACAAAAGTTCTTCTCTACATAAAACTAGAGGCATACACAAATTATCATATACTTGGTACAAAAGAATCTTCAAGTATATGTAACCAAACTATAAAAGAAACGAGTAAGAGGTATCACCAACGAGAGAATGAATCGATCTCTGGCATGTCTCTTATCTTCACCAAATTACCAAAAGCGTGAATCACAAAAACTTCTCTACGTCGATGGCAGTAGAGAAACACCAAAGAATATTTGTGTGTTTCGGCTGTAATATATATCAATCACCAGAAAAACCCTTTATAATATGTTTTGTTTCTTGTTATTCACGTCTCGCAGCCCACCAAACTCCAAAGCCCACAACATGTGGTCACCATCCAAATCAAAAGGAATTTGATTTGTTTGTCACGTGATCAGTAACAAAAAAGAAATAAATAATATTTTTTTTTCTTTCTCTTTTATTACTAAATACTAATTAATAAAAATAATAGTATTAACCCGTGTAAGATAATATTTGTTGGGCTTTCTCATGGGCAAAAAATACCCCAACATATATATCTAGAAGCCTAGTTGTTATTATAATCTTGGTTTGTGGATGGAAAACACTTGTTCCAAGTAAAGCATCTAATTCGTCACGTTCATCTATGTTATCCAGAACTATAAGCACTTTTTTCCTTCGTAAGACAACACTAATCTTAGCTGTACCCTCAGCAACACAAGATATGGTTTTATCGATGCGTCCTACAATGTCTGTAAGAAGTTGTTTCTGTCGTCCTAGCAAGCCAGAAATATCTTTGTGGTATTTTCCTATCTCTTCAAAAAAAGAGCTGCATTCAAAGTTGTTCTTGTTTGAGTTGTAAATATATTGGGCAAGGGTTGTCTTGCCAATACCTCCCATTCCACAAATCGCTCGCACTTTAGTATTGGAGTGCTCATCTTCATTCCAGTGAGATGGGCTCGAGTACTAATAAGTTTCAAATCTAGTTCATCGTCAGTTGTTTGAACAGTCTTTGTAATAAATTCTTCTTCAAATCTGGAATAAAAGGAGAATGTGTCAGTTCATAAAATTTAAACTTTTTTAGAACTTAACTGCTTCAGATCATAATATTCCTACTGCAAATACTTAAATTTATGTGATTATAGTACCAAACAGTGATCTCCAAGCAAACAATAGATGATCATGATAAGAAAACTTTTCCCATGAAATTGGGGTATTTGAAACGAAGATTCGAGCTGTACAACAAGAACTACGAAACCCAATAGTCCTAAGTACACCCACAATACAATTTTGCAAGGTGTCCAAAAACAGTCAGTCAAATGATCATGATAAGCAAACTTGTATTCCATGAATTTGGGGTATTTTAAACGAATGTTTTATAGATGATGGAAAAAATCTTCTATCATGTCTCGAATGAGAAAAAAAAAGAAGCATAAACTTATGAATATTCAACAATAACAGTATATAAAAGTCCCATTAACTGAATAGAGGAATCATACCTTGAAGGAGTCATGCCAGTCAAATTACCGACCTCACTTAGGGCAGACTTCCAGCGATTAATATTCTCCACTGTCCATGTTGACCGCCCTTCTATTGCAAAACTCTGTGTTTGTTTCCTCACATCCGAGGGATTAACGTGATAAAATAGCAGCAAAACAAAATGATTTCCCTTCCTCTATTGTTCGAGAATCAAGGAAAGCTCCTCGAGGCACCATCTGGATTTGGCATAGTTTTCAGACAATACAACAATAGATGCCCTTGAACTTTCAATTTCTTTAACAAGTTCGGAGCGCTAATTCTTGACCTCTTCTGATTTCATCATCATCCCTGAATGTATAAATTGCTGCTCGTTTTAATGCTGCATAGAGATGATCTATAAAAGAATGGCGGGTGTCTTCATCTTGAAAGCTAAGAAAAACATCAAACCTTGTTTGACGTAGGCTAGAAGAAGCAATGTATGAAGAAGTAGAAGCCATTGAAGTTAAACAACTGCGATTAGAGTAACAAAGGGGATTAGTGTAATGTATTCAAAAGCTCAAATGTGTCAAAAGTCATGGTCTTCTCCGTTCCAATAAATTATATGCGTATTGTTGTCATAATCATTAATTTATCAAATAACACTTTCCCGCCCAATTTTCTAACTAAACTAGTCCAAAGCACGCTCTGGGTGGGACAACAGGACCTTCCTTTTGGTAAAATTACATGCCCTTATCTTTTTACACGCTTAAAAAGTGATAATTTAATCACAATAACTAATAAGCCGCCAATTAGGACTAATTTGAAGATATACTCAATTCCAAATATGGTTATATAGACTGTTGGATGACTTACAACTTGAATTTGAACTAATTATTATGTACTATGATAGAGCCCGTGTAATATACGGGTGGTTAAAAAAAATAAAACAAAAGAGTTAAATTTAATAATATACATAATAATATATCTTTTGGATATATAAGAGATATAAATAATTTCCTAAAATACATATATTAGTATGAATAATTTGTATTTGTATTTTAAAATAAATAATAATGGAAGGTAGGGTGTTCATCGGATCGGATATCGGATTATTCGGGTTATTCGGATTTGAAAATTTTTGGACCCTATCCGAAATCCGATCCGATCCAAATTAGGAATATTCCTATCTGATCCGAATCTATCTGTAAGTCCCGAATCTGGATCACTACAATTATGATATCAATATAACAAGTATAGGTGCGGAATACCTATACTCGGTGATTCAAGATCACGAATTAACACAAGACCGTGACACAAGATTGCTTCAAAACACACGTATATTAGCAAATACGTCTGGTGCTTAAGCACTTACAATGATGCGATTACAAAGACTTGGAATCGATCAACTAGTCAAAACCAACAACTAGCAACTTCTCTCAATGTGAACAACCTGGACCCTATACATGACATCAACTATATATAGGGAAACCAAAACACCTAGGCCCATATTAATCATAAGCCCACCGAGAACTCTTTAGAGTTCTTGGTTTACATAGCTAACCCGTAGCCCAGCCCAATAAACATAGAATTAAGTACAAACCACCAAATATGGACCCAACAATCCCCCCCTTGGTTTGTAGCTTCGTTCTTGTTTATTTCACTTCAAACTAGCCTAACCGAAATCCATAAGGATTTCGGTATTACACCAATGCAATTTTTCAACTCGTCTTCGTTTATGTCACTTTAGTCTTGATCATGTCATGGCCTTTTGATATGCGTCAGTCTAACCAAATTATAGCCCAACAATCTTGCCCTTAGACTAATGCTTTCAAGATCTTCAGAATCTTTACTAGAACATGATCAGCAACTTCAGTGATCAGCAACTTCAGAATCTGCATCCAATAATCTATCATCTCCCCATTTTTGACAGCATCATCCAATTTGAATATCAGATACTTCATATGCTTCCGTTGCAAGAAATCAGTTTTGAAAGAACAATCAACTTTGATAGAAAGATCAACCAAAATATTTTTAAAAACAATTAAATAAAACAAAATAAGACAGGCATATTTTTGTAATTTTTTATGTTTTTCTGTTTTTTTTAATGATTTTTTTTGAAAAGACTTGAAATGAGATTATACCAGCTAAACCAACTATAACATAATAATCGGTATTAGATTTCATGAGCTGAAAACGTCAAAACGATTTCTTAACACATTTGTTTCGACAAGAGTAATCTAGAAGTAAAGAATAAAATAAATAAATAAATAAATAAGACCAGAACAACAAATAAAACAGATTTATTCACCCGATCTTCTTGTAATTTAGCAAAAATTTGGGATCAAATTTCAGTTTTTGATAAAAATGCCGCCTTTTATGAAAAGATCTGAACATGGAATCATATTGTTTAAGAGGCTGTCACTAGGATTCATGTTCAAATTTATTATGACATAAAGAAACAGGTTGATAGAAGGTATAACGTACTTAGCATGATTTTCATTGCATCAGTGATATGATTTAGGTTCAGTTCGGCATAAAGCTTAGATGGACATCACTCATGGACCTGTGATGCCTCCTATCTCATCTCAAAGCGTATTTGGCTTTCCCCAGATCACCCCAATTTGACTCCAACCCCCTAGTGCTTGATCAAAAGATTTTATACAAGAGCAAATCTAAGCTTTAAGGTTGAACGTTGGACTTAGTGCCAGTAAACTGACAAGCCTTTCATTCGAGACATGACAGGACTTACTTGTGTGCCCCCATCTCCGTAGTTCTAGTTTGACCCTTTAAGCTTTTGAATACGAATTTTTTATTATTTTTGCTTCACAATAATCCCTTTTTTTATTATATATCTTTCTCTCTCCCTTTTTTTCATCTTTCATTTTTTTTATAATAAATAAACATAATAGCACAATATTTTTGGTGATCAAGACACTAACGGGCTCGTGTATGACTGGGTAATTGCTTTTCTGCCTATCATTCGGAGAGATGTATATGGAGACATGCACATTTCTTCAAAATGACTCTCCACAGTAAGTTTAGCATATTTGTTTATATCACTTCAAATTTTACGCATCATGGAAAGCTACCATACAAATCAATGACGGTTCCAGAGCCTTTTAAGCTTAATAACTTCACCCGTTAGGCACACAAAAAACGATTTATCTATCATTTTCCAAAGGTTGGATCAATTTTCATTTGAAAATATGTTGAAGCTTCTAAAAAGCTGTTAACTGAATAATGATATCACTTCCCAGAAAGTTATAGAAGACACACATGTTAAAAACTCAGTCACCCCGGTCACTCTTCAGTTTTTAGGTACATGGCTATCCCGTATGACCACTAGTGGTTAGCAAGACCAAACACATATGAGAATACATGTCCCTCCAACTTGGAATTACCGACATAATTTTAAGTGAAAGAATTCAAAACACAAAAACACATCACAATCGCCCCGGATACTTTCAGTCTTTAGATGAATGGCTATCCTGTGAATCTACAAGTAGATCACCGGCCAAACATATACAAGTATATGTTCTTCAAACTTGAGCAACCGACATAATTTTAAGCAAAAGTGTGTAAAAACATATTTAAAATTTTAATTTTATAAGAATGCACGCACACTTTTTTTGAATTTTTTTTTTAATTTTCTCCCCCTAAATTTGTGCAAATACTTTTATGTACAAATTTAACCTCAAAAAGACTAAATCGTCAAAATAACGAACGCAAATCACATGCATATGATTAACA